>NC_072460.1:553592-678592 GCF_027596085.1 Anoplopoma fimbria | reverse complement strand
TCCACCTCCCTTACACCTCCTCCTCCATATATATATATAAATATATATATATATATATATATTTATATATATATATATATATTTATAGGTATATATATCTATAAATATATATATCTTTAAATATATATTTATAGATAAATATATATATATATATATATAAATTATATTTATAGATATATATATAAATATATATATCATACAAATATATATTTATATATATATATATAAGTCATATATATTTATATATATATATACATATATATTTATCTATAAATATATATACTTTAAATAATATTTATATATAAATATCTTAAATATATATTTATAAATATATATACATATATATAATATATAAATATATATATATATATACATTCTATAAATATATATTTATGATATATATATAAATATATATATACAAAAGAGGGATGTATAGTAACAGAGATGTACATTCCATCAAGTGTTCTGTTCATTTATGTGCCACATTAAAAGGTATTTTCCATTATGAATACTAAACTGCTCACAGCTGTATTGTATTAAGGTTCTATTGGCTGTTGTAAGGCGGAGACTTAGCATCACTTTAACCTATTCACAAAATCACAGCTAAGCTACAAATCAGTTTAATGTAATTAAGTGTCATTGTCTTCATCTCTGTTATTATATAGATATGTTTATGAGGTGAAATAGGACAGAAGGTGGAGCAGCCTTGTTCACTGTTCAGCCTGTTTCACATCATCGCTGTCGTCTTCAACAGTGTTGCTAAGCAACTGGTTGTTCCTCACTGTTACTTGAACCAGTGTTTTTCCAACACACTATGGTCCTTTCCATGTCAGCATATTACCATATTTTGAATGTTTATTTATGAGAGTATTTGCACCTTAATGTCACATTAAAGCTGTTATCTTTATCCAAAACTAGTTGCCCACATAATGGTGATGAAAATGTGGCAAACCCTACTTATATGTTACACACATTTCTACATGTGTTTATTTTGAAGCCGCCTGACTTCTGTTTTTATTTATATATTCAAATCCATCACAAACAATCATGCTGATCATATGTTGTGTTTCTCATTTGGACCACTGAGTGGGGCAGTTGTACAGTAATGGAGATTGTATTCTAATAAATTAACAATTCTCCACCCGTTTATTTCTTCCAATTGCTGAACAGGTTTGTCTGCTGGATTAATGATTGAGCTATTGGTCACTCTGGAAAATGTATATTAATAAGTCTGTGCTGGTTAACGTGAGCATTGCTTGAATCGCTCAAGTGAGTTTGTGTCGAATTAAAACATAAAAGAGAAATTATAAAAATGGATCAATACAGCAACAAAACAGAAGTATACAAACCAACATGACAATAACATCTTTTACAGACTTCTTGGAAAACTATTTCATATTCAAATATGCTATCTAACTGATACATCTTGCTTTATAAACTATTCAGTGTTATCTCTCCTTTTTCTCTGATCATTACCTTGATTTGTTGATGTCTTTGGTTCATGATCATTTTCTAATCTTATTTCATTTATTCTTCGAACCACATTTTTATGTTGCTATACAAAGTTACCATTAATATCTGGGTTTTATCGCACAAATGTTAACGCCTACAACATAGTGGAGAATAACTAAAGGAACAATAACCATAAGCCTGTAGGCTACATATTCTACAGCACAGAACATCGCAATTAGTCCTTTTCTTAGCTTATACTTCCAAACAAAAGACTTTGTTCACATCAGGGATAATGTCGGAAGTCGTGGTGTTAGATAGATAGATAGATATTCCTTTATTGATAGCATTATATCGTATCTTTTGTTCACCTCTTTGTACGGAAACATTCTGTTACTATGTCACAATGGTATGCCATAAAATATATTTGTGATAGTTTGTTTATTGGGACTTTGAAATGTTGCGGTGTCATAAATCTGTTCCTTGCTGATTATTCAGTGGGTAAACATTAATCAGATGAGGAAATTAATAGCAGGATACGCTGCAGAACTGAGGTGTGAAAAGTCAATGTGTTTATATAATGAAACAAGTTTGCTGCTAAAAGAACGTTAATTATTTGTGCTCAGCCTCTAGTCTCCATGTTGCCTCCCTCAGGTTGCACAATATTCTCTGTCAAATCTCATCTGAGGTATGAAGACTAAAGACTACATTATCAGTCATGCAAAGTGTGTATTTGTTTATTTTTGGTATAGTAATCCCATAAGGTTCTGGTGGCTCATCAGTTAATGGCCTCTTTCAGTTTGAACTAATTCTCCTACATGTGTAGTTTTGTTTTGTTTTTTTACTTGTATATAATATAAAACTTTGAGGACTCAATTAGAGCTGATTGAGTTGCCCATATAGAAATGATAAGCAGAATATAAAAAACAAATCTAAATCTTAATTCAAATGAAAAGTACTTAAAGTCCACCTCTAAATAGTACTTAAGTACCTCAGTAAAGGTTTTTAGTTACTTTTCCTCTACGTGCAATAACTAAACCGTTGTCCTAATGCCACATGTACTTCATACACACAATCTAAGTTTACTACGTAGAGCCATAGTCTACATGTAATCTCAGCAAAGTGCACTCAGGTCATCATCACTAAGGTGAGGTGGTTTTTGATAACATGCAACATTTACAAGCCAGTCACTGAACATTGTTCTGTTGTGCACACACGTTTAATGGCTCATCCAAAAGAACACGTAAATGTTTTGATTTATTAACACGTTTTCTATGTACACAAACACGCACACACACACACACACACACACACACACACACACACACACACACACACACACACACACACACACACACACACACACACACACACACACACACACACACACACACGTGACCCGGCACCTTTAACGCCATTCTCTCTGTTTACAGGTTCAGTCAGTGATCAACAGCTTGGCATGCAGGCTGACAGTTTTAGAAGGCACATGGTGAATGAGGAGGGTCATAGCAGCATCTGTCTGCGTGACTTAAGGCCATTAAAGAATGAATGAACTATGAAACCCTGGTAGCATCCTGTTAGACGTCCTGCGTGGTACCAGTCCCAAAGACCCCGGGGGCCAAGGACTTCAGCAGCTTCAGGCCGGTGGCTCTAACATCCCACCTGATGAAGACCCTGGAGCGGCTGGTCCTTGTGCACCTCCGCCCCCTGGTGATCTCATCTTTGGACCCTCTTCAGTCCGCCTATCAACCTGGCATCGGGGTGGATGACGCTGTCATCTACCTGCTACACAGATGCCTTTCTCACCTGGAAAAGGCTGGAAGCACTGTGAGAGTCATGTTCTTCGACTTCTCCAGTGCCTTCAACACCATCCAGCCTTTGCTTCTGAGGGACAAGCCGGTGATGAGAGGGAATACAGAGAACTGAACCAGGACTTCATAGGATGGTGCCGGCGGAACCGCCTCCAGATCAACTCTGGTAAAACCAAAGAGCTGGTGGTGGACTTCCGCCGGGGTAAACACTGTCTGCCGGGGTAAACACTGTCCTCCGGAACCAGTGAACATCCAGAAGGATCTTTTTCAACTCTGTGGTGGCATCAGCCATCTTTTATGCAGTGGTCTGCTGGAGCAGCAGCATCTCAGCAGCCGACAAGAAGAGACTCAACAAGCTTGTCAGGAAGGCCAGCAGTGTGCTGGGTGTCCACTGGATACGGTGGAGGTGGTGGGAGACAGGAGGGTGATGGCCAAGCTGTCATCCCTGATGAACAACACCTCCCCCCCATGCAGGACACCCTGGCAGCTCTGTGCAGCTCCTTCAGCCACCGGCTGCTTCACCCCCGGTGGTGAAGGAGAGGTACTGCAGGTCCTTCCTTCCTGCTGCTGTCAGGCTGCACAACCAGCTCTGCTCCCAGCAGACCACATGACACATGCCAATAAAAACCTGTGCAATACACTACACTGTGCAATAATAGTTATAATAGTTTTTCTGTCTGTAAATATAATATTTCAGTTATTGTTGTTTTTCTACTGTTTCTTATTGCTTATTTATAATACTACTATGTCTCTTGTGTGCACTGTACTCTATGCTGCTGTAAGCCTGCAAATTTCCCCGCTGCAGGACTAATAAAGGATTATCTTATCTTATCTTAACTTATCTTATCTCTAGCAAATACGGTTTCATAGAAATACATCTGATACAGTATTGTTTGAATTTAAAACCAAGTTTTTTTTAAGAAGGTAAATGGGAACATGTGTTGTATAGGAATTGGAAGAGAAGAGCTTCTTTAATATTAAGTTTACAAACAAGGCTTTAAGAATACATATAAATGACATAATGAAAATAAAATGCAAGGACACAAGATGCTGGTCATCACCCGTCCAACGTCAAGCACCATCAATCACCAACTTCATTTCAAAGGTAGAGAGGCACTTCATGGTTTACATTGATATGATGACATTACTACGGTACATAATCCTACAGCAAAGCTGCTACTGTATATTTACAGAAGCTACACACAGTATTTTCTATACAATAATAACTACTATCTAATCTATTCCCAGTTTCCCAATTACAATATAGAAAAACCAGTCCACAGAATAAACACTGTGCACACTGCAATGTAGTTGACTGATTTTTAAAAAAAAAGGTGCTACAAGGAGTGTTTTCTAACATCGGTGCATCATTTACAAATTAACTTTGACTCTTAATTGCCATAAACAAACGAGACCAGTGTGGTGAGCACTGACAGCCTCTGTTGCATTATTCACCGGGCAGCTGTGGCGTAGTGGAGAGCAAGGTAGTCAATCAGAGGGTCGGTGGTTCGATACCCGGCTTTGGCAGTCGATGTGTCCTTGGGCAAGACACTTAACCCCAAGTTGCTCCTGAAGGCCATCGGTGTGGACTGGATGATGAATGTTAGTTAGAGTCTGATGGTGGCACCTTGATGGTAGCCTGTCATCAGTGTGTGAATGGGTGAATGATATGTAACATACTACTGACTGTAAGTCGCTTTGGAGAAAAGCCTCTGCTAAATGACTGTAATGTAATGTAATGTAATATTAGTTACTTTTATTTTTAGCTATATTGTGTCTTCTTTTCTTTGGTTTTTTTTTTTCTTTTCGTCTTTGTCAAAGAAAACCACATATTGGACGTGATTTAATCATAAGTCTGTCACAGCTTTAGCTCTCTTTGCACAAGAAGATCACTACCCTTTTGTGAAAGTAGAAAGACAAGTGAAAGTTATGTGCTTCATACTGATGATTACAAAGGGCAGTTTGTGCCAGAATGCAACAATTTCCCTGTGAAATCTGACCCAGTTTAAAAGCCAGAAGAGGAAGCCAGTCACCTCAGTTTTTCTATAGGATATCCCATCACCCCATCAATGTGCCAAAATCGTGTGATGATAATTGTTTGTTGATAGCTGATGCAAAACATTGCATTGCTGAAGCGCTAAAAGAAATGCCTTTTTTGTTTGGTCTTTTACAAATCCAGAGGTTATTAGGTTCCTGTTCACATAATAAATATGTACATTCAGATCTGTTTTCTTAAAAAAACACGATCAGTGTACAATAAGGGCAACTTTCCTCAGGTGCACGTCTGTTTTTAGGGCAATCTTTGTGGCTTTAGTCGGCAGAGACGCACCGGCACAGACCCCTCCAAAATCATAAACCACCTTTCATGTAAGTAAAGTTTTCATCTAGACTAACTGCAGAGTGACATGTGCACCAAAACATTTTTTAATGTGACTGAAAGGTTTTTTACTAATAATATCATCCATTTGAGTGACTGAGAGTTCTGCAGAAACATCGATACTGATGTTTTGTTCGATGAACGTAGAACGTCCAACAACTGCAACAGATGATTCATGTCTTTAATCTGCACTTTAATCTGTCACTGATTTGAGAGATGGGCGGTGACGGGCCGTTATTTTACACAGGGATTGCACAGCAGCGGCAACTTCATTCATTATTCATAATGTTCCTCATTATAATTTTTAATAATCTTTATTTTTATTATTTTCCTTCTGGTTAGAGAAAACTCCATGGCAAAGGACAACACTCACACTCTTCCAGCTGCGCCTGGTTTACACCAAAGTCTGTGGTCACCATTTGTGTTTGCGCCCTTTTTTTTAGGAATGTCTGGATGTACACAGGAAGACACATTTTTATTTTTTTCCACACATCATGACAAAATCTATTTATAAAATAATAATAAAACACACCCTTAATTCCATTGCAAATGAGTGGAATAAAGATAATTTGCACTGCATCTTAAAGATGCTCCTACTTCTTGCGAGGCCTGTATGATTGGTAACACGTCCATGACGATCCTCGCTATCTCTCTAACAACAAACCTGGGACTTCCAGGTGAAAAAAGATTTACATATTTTTAACTTAAATGTCTTCATTGCAGGCGTGATCCCTCACTGCCACAACCTCAAGAGGAACCGTTTGGAAAACCCTGCAGCAGTAAGACATAATAGTTGCCACGTGGGATTTCGGCACAAGTACAAGAGGAGCTCTTATTTTCATGAGAGCCCAAAGAGTTGTGCTCACGCAATCAATTACAATGTTCAAACGTTTGAGCAGTTAACTCCTGCCTCACAGAAAGCTGTCGTCGGTGCCGACGAAGGAGAATCCATTGAAGGCGTTGTAGGAGCTGCTGCCGGCGTTGAGCTCGGGGCTCCGACTCACCGAGTTAGGAACCATTTCTCTGGTGAACTCTGGATCAATGTGTTGAGTGTCAGCTGGGCCTCTCTGAAAGATGAAACAATCTATGTAACTGATAAAGCATGACTAGGTGTCCTCATATATGAAAGTAATGGATGAGTTGACACATACAGACAGCCTGAAAAAACTCACCACATTGGGGTTGTAAGGAGGAGTTATTCTCTTGTGGTAAAGGTCGTCCCAGTTGATTGGAGAGAAAAATGTGTGGTTCTTTATTTCTAACTGTAAATAAAATAGAGAAACATTATACATGTGCACTGTACATACTGACATTTTCCATTCCTTCTATTAAGAAATCAGACACATTTATGATAGAGACTTTCATCTACTTTATTATTATGTTGTTTTAAACCATCTTGGTACATTTTTTCAGAAGAAATGCGTGCAGATCTGTTCCCCTTTCAAAATGTCTCAAAATTAGAATAAGCCGGGTCCTCGACTAATGCAACAATTAATAGAGTAGTCCTTTGATCATCCCTTGTCTAAGACTAGGCTTATTTATTGTCTGGGAAACCTCCTGTTTTCATGTGTAGCAACAGCTGAAAGACAGACTCACAAAGTCGGCGATGGCCCCGAGGCGTCTGTGCTGGTCTTTCTGAAGAAGGCCGACCAGCAGAGAACAGACAGCGTCAGACTTCCCTGGAGGAAGTGGCAGCGGCTTGTGGAGGATCCCATCATACATTTCACCCACGTCACGGCTGTAGAAAGGAGGCTGGAGCAGAGGGATGGGTACAAACAATTTTAGTATATATAGTATTATATATAAAATATTATAAGGGGAATCAAGTTGTAGAATTTCATATACAAATACATCAATGCTAAAAAGACATATTCTATATGTGTAAAGTATAGTCCTCAGCCACGCTAGCGGCGCTGTGAGACTTTACTTAGGCATAGCGGCACTACTTTGACCTTAATGTTAACATCAGCAGATACAGTAATATTACCATGTTTACCATCTTCTTTTAGTGTGTTGGCATGCTAGCACTAATAAGCACTAAACACAAAGTACAGCTGAGGCTGATAGGAATCTGATGAATTTTGACCTTGTGGTTGTGCTAAAGGAAATGATAAAAGGTCCCCAATTAATTACAATTCATTGAGGGTAACATGATTATCTGCAACACATTTCATGGCAATCCATCCAATAGTTGTTGAGACATACCATACAGGCCAAATCGTGTACTTGTACATAAAATACATCAAAATCTGACAGGTCACAATGGAATGTACTAAGCACGTGGTCATAGTTCCTAGAGGCTGAACCTGTTCTTATTTGGACACTGAGATTTACTTTAGCCCCACCCTCAAATTAAAATGTCAACCTCGCCCTAAAGATATACTGTATTGTCTAGTCTGAAGATGCTAACATGAAGATGCTTCCCAAAAGGTTAACCGTAGAAAAAAATCAGCCACACGCAAACTCACATACCAGGCTGTAGATCATCTCATAGGTCACTGCTCCCAGACACCACCAGTCCACTGTCCTGTCATACGCTTCCTTACGAAGAACCTCTGGTGCCAAATACTGCAGACAGAGAAACAGATGAAAAAGAGCAGAAAAAAAGAGGACATGGACAAATCCTCTTCCTACAACCGTTTTTTCTAACTAGGTTGAAAGACAAATCTTCTTAGTCAGGAGACAATAAAGTAAAATTGATGTCACTGTTGAGTTGTCATCTGTTAATTTAGAATAAAAAAACATGTATTATATACAGTTGTATGTTGAATGACAGATAAGTCATCTAATGTCCTTTTCCCTTATATATGTATATTCTTTACTTACTTCTGGAGTTCCACAGAAAGTTGAGGTGGTGCCCTCCGGTTCCACACCTTCTTTGCAAAGCCCAAAATCTGTCAGCACCACGTGGCCCTGCACACAACAATAAATAATGCAATTCAATAAAGTCTAAAAGGTATAGAGGAGTTGAAGTTTACAAAAAACAAATGTGTGGAATTGGACTCACCTGAGAGTCTAAAAGAATATTCTCTGGCTTCAGATCTCTGCAACAGACAAGAATGAGAGGATTGTCATGACAGATCATTTTTTGTAAATTTACTGTTTTGTGTCACTGCCGTTTCAGTGCAATAGATAATGATTCAGGCCAACTCTCATAAGAGTATTTTAATAAATGTTCTGACCTGTAAACGATGTTGAGAGAGTGAAGATAGCCGATGGCACTCGCTACCTCGGCTGCGTAGAAACGTGCTCTGGGCTCTGAGAAACACCTCTCTCTTTGCAGGTGAAAGAACAACTACGGAAAGAGAGAAAGAAGTTGGATGAACAGATAGACGGAGTATGGAGTAGATGGAGGGAGAAATCGAAATGACATTAAGTTGTTAGAGGAGGCCAGAGAACTGAGGGATGAAGAAACATGAGAAACCCAGGGAAGTATGGGGAGTTATCATTTTCCAAACATCCAAAACCAAACATCTACCATGTCAACTAGGATCTGTTGTCACACGCTCGATCATCTGCACACGAGCACAAAAGCACAGCAATGCTTCTGTGTTCAAAACATTTCTTCTACTGTCGCCAACTAGCTGTGTCTGATTTTATTATTATGTGTAAATAAAGGATTACTTATTTGGACATTGTAACAGGAATAATGCGATACGATGCTAAACCAGGTCTCACTCTTACGTTATGTACTGCGATAACGGCAGGAGGCCTGATCGACACGAAAATATAAAAGGCCTGCCACAAATAAAGCCAGGGTAAAAAATAAGTCTGGATAAACTCTTAGTGCCTGTGTACATTTCTACACCTTTAATTTAATAAATACACCAATATACTGGTAATCATGTTATTTTCAACACTTCGTTTTTCTGGATTAAGCTACACATCTGAAGTAGTATTGCCTTCTGGTATTTCAGTCACTGCGGGTGTATGTGTGTCTCAGCCACATGTAGTTTATAGTAATGCACAAGTGTGAGAGGGATTTTGATGTGAACAGTAACAGCAGCGTAATCTTTAACAAGTCAAGCGAGAATTAGCTTTTGCACCAAAATATGACCAATTATACATAAAAAACAGAGGGAAATAGAAATAAAGGCCTGCCTCTAATATATAAGCCTGCTTCAAATAAAAGCCTGTTATTTTCTGCTGTTCTTCTTATTTGAGGAAATATGATAATCATGTTTTTTTCACTATTTATTTAGTTTTAGACACATACCTCTCCCCCATTCACGTAGTCGAGGACGAAGTAGAGCTTCTCTGGAGTCTGGAAGGAGTAGTGGAGCCGAACCAGAAAGGGATGTTGCAGACTCTTCAGCAGAACATTTCTCTCTGCCATAATGTTCTTTTGCTAAAGAGAGAAGACATCAGAGTGAGACAGTGATGACTTAATTAAATGAAAATACACCAATCATACAGAAAACACATTTTCATTGACATTAGCACTGTGTACACAAATATATCTCTTTATGTTTGTGGGGTCCAGGTCAATAGGCCTTTTTTCACAGAAGACATTTTGAGCTTTCATAGTAATAAAGAGTACAGGTGTAAATAATGAAGTTAATGATTTATGATTTTTTTATAGCAGCTTTGATTTCAGGGTCCTGGTATTGTGTATGGGTCTTCAACTGAGAGTTTTAAATGTGTAATAATTGTTTAAATGCTGTTTCAGATTCTCTTCTTGTCTGATGGAAACACTGAATCTTTGTTAATGAAGGAAACGTCACCATATTTATCAGTTTTCTAGGACCTGGACAGCAGATGTCTAAATTTAAATTTCAGAAAGTTACAGAAAGACTTAAAGAGAAGAAAAAAACAGATCTATCGTTTCCTTTCTCAAAAACATTAAACACTCTAACTTAAGCAGAAGCAAACCAATCAAAGGAGGAAAGGTTTGATCAGATATAATCAATGTGTTGTCAGGCAAGAACAAAGAAGTGGTTCCAGTGATTTTCTGGGAGTTGTAAAATTTGCTCTTTGTACAGAATTGTAGATAAGATAAGAGATCATGTTGCCGGGTTAAAACACTGTTTACTAATAACAAAGCACACATACACACATTTCCCTCTTGGCTCAACAAGCTATTTTCCATCTTCATAAACTTTAGCCCAGCAAATTGGAGTACTGTGTAATTTATAATATATTTATATATTTTGACTTCCTGGTAGTGATCTCTAAAAACCATGTCTGCTTAATCACTTTAGACATAATATATGTTTGTTGGTAAGTTTGAATTAGTTCATATGCTTGAAGGCAACATTGTGTTATTATTGTTCAAAATGTGTTGCTTCGAGGTGATTTGAATTTAAAAATGTGTCTCTGAAAAACGAAATTCTACTTAATCAGTTTTAAGTGAGGTTTGGTTTGTGTTAGTGTGGAGGCTGAGTTCATAAAGGAAACTAGCCCACCTCTTTTTTCTTGAGGATGACTTTCTTCTGCAGAACTTTGACGGCGTAGAACTTGTTGTCGGCTTTGAGCTTGGCGAGCAGGACCTGCATGAAGGTTTGTTTGTCAGTGTTTGTTTAGTAAACAGACTGCGCCATCATCTCGACACACAGCGCTGTCACGCCATTACATCAAGCCCCTCTGAGAAAACATCACAGATATGTGATCTGTGGAAACAGATGATACTGAGAAATCTGAGAAGTGTGTCGATACAAGGTCTGACATTGACCTACAGTGAACAAAAACACTATTAACATTACTTTAAATGTAGAAATACAATCCTACAGGCAAAGAAAGGGATCACATTAAAAGTTTAGTACACAAGGAATACGCCTTATATGAAACACTTCTGAGTGTATGATGTTCAGGTTAACCTTAAGAGGCCTCAGTGGACTCTAAAGTTAATGATTCATGAAGCAGGCAGCACATTGTGATCTGACAGCAGTCAGCAGGTATACTGCAAAGTCAGCAACAGCTCACTATCTCTCTCTCCTCTGTCTAAAAAGGTCAGCTGCTGCCAATTGAGAGTACAACTGAGAGTCCCAATAATCTATACCACCCACCATTAATACCTGCAACAGGGTCTCTCATTGTTAACGTCACCATGGTGTCACAGAGACCTAGACTAGTTTAAACCACTTCACTCGCTGCTGGTGAATAAGTTGCAGGAAACTACTGGAAGAAAAACACAGGATATGTATTCAACAATAAGGAGAAAGACAGATAAATAAGTAATTGTCTCAGTGTTACCTTTCCAAAGGTCCCTTTGCCAATGACGGTCAAGAAGTCAAAGTCAGTGGGCCTGGCACTGAAACAAGAACGAGAGTGGTCTATTAAATGGTGACAGAATTACATAATAACCTCTGGAGGACTATATTGGTATAATGGTAGAAAAGCAGCCGGCAAAAAACAAACACAAATTTATTAAAATTGACCCTTAACAGTGGCCGTTCAATATTTTCAGAAAATATCTAATCGAGATCACTGAAAATACACTTTTAGCAAAGACAATAATGCAAGTTTATTTTTACTGGGTTAGGAGCTGTATATCCTTTCTGTGAGTATAAAGACATGCTGGTTAGTGAGAGCAGAGCTACTGACTGAGGGTTTGCTGAAGGTCCCAGGTTGACCTCATCATGAGGAGAGGAGGATGGTGACCGCAACTGGAGGACAAAAAACAACACAAAAAAGTCAAAAAAAGAAAGATTAGATTGCATTAATTTAAAAACAGTTGCTTTCAATCACTTGCACAATTCAACATCAGCATCCCTTAAACTATCTTCTTCTGTCCTATTCTGGTTGGCCAACAACCTGACTGAGCATTAGCATGATGATGGGACAGACACAAGCATGTTACTCCTCTAACTAGCAGGTTAAACATCAGTTTTCTTTTAACAACTTTTACAACTTTTGTGAAAATCTCTTTGCCTACTGCAGATTTTAAAGCAAAACTTAGACGAATCAGTTTAGGCTTTAAAGATTTCAGACATATTAGCTGACGTAGCTGGGAGAAAAACTGGCTAGGAGAGAAAAATCATCCATTCTCTATTAACAGCAACAGTCATTGTTTTTGTCGCCATAAACTGCTTACAAACACAGTGGCACCAAAAGGGAAAATGTCAGCCTTAAAATAAAAACACGAGGATCTGAGTCACATTTCCTCTCATTGCATGATCACTGTGTAAATACAGAACATCTGATGAAAAGATTCCACTGTTTGAGATCATCCTTGTGATATATCTAATGCATTGAGGAATTTGTTTTTGGCGCTGGAGAAATCCTGACACAACATCCACTTTCGACCCAGATCTCCTGGATGTATCGCTTATAAAAATAGTCTCAGAGACATTTATTAAAATTAATTTCTTGAAAGTAGAGTTCAAGCTGCATTGGCTGCAGGCAGAACCTCTGTCACATTGCCCAAAATGAAAAAGCATAATGCAAACATAAATACACTTACATTACAGTTTGCCATGGCCATTATCATCTATTCCACTCCCACTGATCCAGCATCAGTGTTTGACAGACCTGTGAGAGGAGATGGTGAGGGTCATGAGGTCATCAGCTGTGCAGGATGCAACTGTGTTGGTGAACCTTTATCTCTTCAGCCTTTTCTCATTTCACAGATACGATTTGTTCTCACGAGCCTGGACTCAGTGTGTGTGTGTGTGTGTGTGTGTGTGTGTGTGTGTGTGTGTGTGTGTGTGTGTGTGTGTGTGTGTGTGTGTGTGTGTGTGTGTGTGTGTCCTAATCAACTGCTGACCTCAGTATGACAACCTAAAGATCCAGATGAGCTGGTTGTTCTGGTTTGTAAGTAACAAGATGCTGGAACAACAGAATCACAATGAAGAACATTGTGTATATATTCTCTATATGTGTGTGTGTGTGTGTGTGTGTGTGTGTGTGTGTGTGTGTGTGTGTGTGTGTGTGTGGTGTGTATCAGTGAACATGTTTACATTGTAAATATTGTTGTGTCACTGTATTCATGTTTACATTGTAAATATTGTTGTGTCATTCTCATATCTGACAAAGGTCACACACACACACACACACACACACACACACACACACACACACACACACACACACACACACACACACACACACACACACACACACACACACACACACACACACACACACACACACACACACACACACACACTAAACTAAAGTCCCCCATAATAAAAAAAATTCCTTCAGGAGCTTCAGGGCATCTATTTATAGCTATTATCTATCTCAAGATGATGAAGGAGCCAAATTTGACATTTAAGCTTTCCAACAAATTATGGACTAAACATTTTATTACTCAAACCCAAAGCTGTGCTCCAACTCTTTATTCCCCCCGTTGTAAATAAATCTACATGTTATTGTTAACTATCGTCTGTTCCCTAAGAAAAGTCTCCATTAGTTAAGGCATCTCAGTCTGCAGTGCATTTATATTATTTGACATTGGTTTTTTTACCAGGCTGTACCCATGTTTATGACAGTGTTCCCACATTAATCTACATGAAGTCACATGTGATTGACATATTAAATAGGAAACAGGGCAAAGCTGGACTTCATCTACATGTAGTTCAATCAAAAGCGTGAATAGAATATGCAATATATACATATGCAAAGCATTCTCAGCTTTTCTTTTGCAGGTTGGATAAGTGACTTATTGCAAGATACAATAAATATAATCCACCATTTGAATAGCCTGACAAACTGATCTGAGACCTCATTGACAAATACCGTCAAAGAGGGATACAAAGAGGACATGTCTGCACGTTAAAATCATCATGCACAATTGATATGTTTTTGTTAAATCTTCCACAACAAGTAAGGCTTTATTTTATTTTGTGTTCATTACTCTGAAGAGATAAGAGACTTTGAACCACCAATAACCGGCAATAACCCTGACACAACAGACCCATAATAGGCAAGGTATCCCACAATATGACTTTCCTAAAACTAAACATTAACTCATTATTTAGTTAACTATTGTGCCAATATTATGAATTTTCATTAAGAAAGAAGGAAGTAACTCATTAAATAAGCACAGATTCAAAGACCACTAAAATGAACTAGACAGCCTGAACAGACTAATAGTGATATCACGGGAGGTCAATAACTTGAGGTCGTATTTTAGTTATCTTGTGTTGAAGGATTATTATATTAGTATAAGCAGCACAATAAGCTTATTAGCTAATCAGCTGAACAAGAACAATACAATGCGGATGAGGAGAAAAGTAAGAAGCTACAAATATCCTGACACATGTTCTATCCCCCAAAATAGAAAAGAATCGATGTCATTGACAAACAAACAGGCGCTCGACAGATGATCTGTTATCAGAGAGAACCAGTGAAGGAACAGCGAGCTCACCTGTGTAGATCTACACCTGTGTGAGGAGAAGAGAAGGTCCTGTGCTCACCTGTGTAGATCTACACCTGTGTGAGGAGAAGAGAAGGTCCTGTGCTCACCTGTGTAGATCTACACCTGTGTGAGGAGAAGAGGAAGGTCCTGTGCTCACCTGTGTAGATCTACACCTGTGTGAGGAGAAGAGGAGGTCTCAGGAGAGGCTGACAGCTGATCTGAGGTCAGTTCTTCATTGTTTACGCTCATGAAGGAAGGTCGTCTGAGAGTGAATCATTAATGAAAAGTTAGGGTTTTAAAAAGAGGCGGGGCTAGGCTTCAAATCCTGTGTGTGTGTGTGTGTGTGTGTGTGTGTGTGTGTGTGTGTGTGTGTGTGTGTGTGTGTGTGTGTGTGTGAGAGTAGAGAGGGTTTCTGTCCAGACTTTAGTTCCGGATTCTGCAGTTCGTTTTCAAAATAAGACGAGTAGCCTACTGAAGCCTATTTAATTATTTTGGGCATTTATCTATATTTTAGGATTATAATTAGCAATAAGCTATTTTTGGATAAATAATGCTCATATCTAATGTAATGTAATGTAATATCTATCTTTCTTGACAATAGCATTCGTTTACTCAGCACTGTACTAAATAAATTGTCCAATATTTTGGGGAACATGATTATTATGTTTTTCCAGGATTTAGTTGAGATGACACATTTCTAATAGATCTTAATGGATTTAGTAAGAATCTGGATAAACTTTTGCACAAACATAGACATCTGTTTTCTGTCATTTTAAATGAGCAGCGTTCCACTTCAGTATTTTCTCTTTACTATTAATAAAATACATTTTAATCTTATTTCTTACTAAAATAATGATCCAGATACTAGCAGCAAACGGGGCTAACAGCGAATACAAAGGCAAAGCTGCTGACAGATCTCACCGGGGTAACCTTAGGGGGGCTGGAGGGTGGGTTGGGTGGGTTGGGTGGATGTTATCAGCAGATACTACTGGATGAGCAGAGCGCCAAGGGAAGCCATCGCCTAGACATGGGACACAACAGAGAAGCTCACATGCACTAAAATGAATGCACGAGCGGAGTAGTCTCTGCTCAGGTAGACAGCACACTATAATGATGCTCTGAATCCCATGTGTAGAACCTTTAAGCTGACTTTCTTCAGTGGATGGATGGAAAAGAGCCTTTTAGTGTCAAACTCTGCACATGCATCACACTGCACAGTGATCTAAGAAATACAAATAAGGACACAATAAGCAAATCCCATTTTGAATGAAGGGGGACTTTTAAAACATTTAAGCATTTTCCACTCTCCCAAATGAGCATACTTTTATTTTGAAAGCAAGAGAGCCAGAGGGTCTCAGGTCTCCTCAACATCCTCCATTCAACTTGTTCCTGGTCTCTGCCAGAGAACAAGAAGATAAGCATCGAGAGCAGGAAGGGCGTGAAGGAGTTGTCACCACCACAGCCAACTGTTGACGAGAATATGGATGTCAATAAGGGGATGTGATGTCAGCAGACTAAGTTTATAGTCAATAGCACTACACACACACAACACAGCTGCACAAGCACAGGAAATGCAAGTATGTGTGATCCTTCAGAAAAGAAAAGAGGCAGCGTCTTTCATCAGACAAGACAGCTTTGGATGTTTATTAATTCATATGGATTGTATGACATTTGTGACCCAAGAATATCTTGACACGTGCACACACACACACACACGCACGCACACACACACACACACACACACACACACACACACACACACACACACACACACACACTCGAACACACAAATCCCACCAGAGAGACACACAAAGAAGAAAGATTCCAAGAGCCCTTAAAACATTCCGGTAAATCATCTTTTATCTCACAATATCAAAGCCGGACAGTGTTTTTTAAACCAATTCTGACAAATAATGTAAACATTTGGCAGAACACACTTTGAATGTTGTTTCCATCACATGTAAACTGCAGAGATATCCATTGACTTTAAACCAAATCTAGGTTTATAGAACAAAAATGTTTGCACTCTCTTCTGACCAAGTGTGGCAACATCATTGTGTAAAATCCATTTGGGTTTCACAGTTGTGCTAAAAGTGTCCTTTTCATCTATTAAGAATTGCAAAACAAATAATGTCAGTTCTTTGCATATAGATATAAAAACACTGTGTTGTTTCTGTTCTCTGACTCAGATTCCATATAAGAGGGAAACATTTTAAATCACAGCTCCTGCATCACATGAGTTTTCACATTAATGGTGCAATGAGAAAGTACAATGTCGAGAATTTAAAACACAAATGACTTAATACTTCATGAAAAAAATAGAAACCTTTTCCCAACAGTCTGAACAACACAGCATATTTATTTAATTTCCATCCTATTCTTTTACAGAGCAGTCTGATAACATAAAGGAGCTGTAACATTAAGTGTTACCAAATACAGTACTTCTGTCTTTTTTATTGCACAAAACGTGAGGCTTGTATGAGCCTCACTGACCAGCCTCGTTTACTGCATTTAACTCCTCTTTTTGGCCACATTTCCCCCCAAAACCTCAGCTTAGATTTTTTTCACTAAATGTGATTTTTGATTTGAATTCTACAATTCCCACCCAGGCTTCTAATGCACAAATTAAAACTCAGCATTAAAAACAGGTGGTTGGAAATGACTAGGCAAACCATAGACTGGCAGATCGTAACGGATGTGAAACACTGCCAGTGAGGTTTAGGCGGTAAAACCACCAAACTGTAAAAGCTCCTGATGCTCCACCCCACATCCATCACCCTCCTCACACCCACCTCCGTACCAATTAGTCCATCATCTTTAAGACCTTACTCCCCAAAAAATATATCTGTATTTCTTTATTTCCCTTCCTCTTCAAACCCTGATCGGACCTCCCCACCCCCTCCCCCCTCCCTCTCTCTGATGGGTACAGGACACCAAACACATGAAAAAAAGGGGTCAGGGTCTTTTCCCTGCAACAGAATGAATTTAGCACACGATGATCGACGACCCGACGCCACAGGTCAGGTGAGGGACGGGATCACTTGAGTACCTCGTCTGTGCTCTTGAACATGATAATGGCGTTGGAGATCTTGAGGGCGGGGCCTAGCTTGATGCTCATGATCTTCACAATGTCGGTCTGGGTCAGCAGCAGGAAGGCCTCCCCGTCAATCATCTAAGGGAGACGCAGACACAACAGTGGTGATGCGACTGGACATGACGGGTCAGGAAAGAATAGTTTCTTTCTGCCATGGGTTCACATGGTACATCAAATTCAAAACAGAACCATCTTTATAATAAAATAGATGATCAGAGGTGTTCTCTCAACTCAATGGTTACTTCTGACACTATACTTATTATAGTTTTCTAAAGATGATTTTGTCTGCAAGCAGTGAAAGTATTCTAAATACAACGTCAACCTTAACTGATTTAGACTTTACAACACCACTTCAAAAAACACAAACTATTCGTTTAAAAGACTGTTGTTTTTACGTGTAATATGAGTTTTTACAGGGTAACATGACAGTCAATACTGCGAAGGACTGTTCACATTTGAAAAGGTGTATAGCAAATGTGCATTAACCTAATACTTCATTCACATACACTTGGTGGTCTCACCTCTTCTTTGAAGAGACGAGCCTGTTCTTCACAGCCGATTAGATTCTGGACAAACCTGAAGACCTGAGGTACGTATACAACAAATTTCAAATAACCCAACCAGACAGGGAATAAATGAATATGTAGATAAGTGATTATGTTCGCTTACCTCTTCAACGTTCCATGCTGCCACCTGGCTGGCGTGAATGCCCTGAACGCCTGGCAGCAGCTTACAGTGCTGCTCCCAGCACAGAGACAGAGTCCTGTCCGACTGGCTGCTCAGAGCAGACATGAACAGTGACGGATACACGCCCTCTGAAGACATGTCTGAGGACAAACGCACACCAAAGATATGTTGATTTATGATCACATGGACTAATATTTTAGATTGACACTGCCAACAAGTCTTTTTTACAGCAGACATTTTGACACATCATATATAGTGCCATCTTTAAATGGTACCATCATTAAAGGAGCAGTGTATATGATTGAGTGGCATCTAGTTGTGTGGTTCATCCAACTGAATAGTCCTCCGCTCACCCCTTCTTTCTTCAGGCCACTACGGCTCGCTCTAGAGTCTGTTGGGTTTGTCCACTCTGGGCTACTCTAGAAACATGGGGGTAAAACATTGCGGATATGGTGAAGAGAACCTGATCCGTGTGTAGATATAAACGCCTCATTCTAAGGTAAATGAAAATACATTAATTCCATGTTTCAGGTGTTTATACTTTAATGAAAACATAGTTATTAATATTATATTTCATTTCTGCCAACAAATCCCTCTAAATGTTACAAACTATTCTTTTAATAGTATTCATCCCAGCTGTGCTTTCCCTGCTAACACAAGTCAAAATGTCTGCTGTGAAAAAGGCTTATAACTAAACCTTTGTTAACCTGTTTCCCAATCTAACCATTTTTAAGTCAAACATGAGTTGACTGCAGAGCAGACTGTGTTGCACATCAGGACAGGTTTTACAGGCAGTCACCCCTGAAGCTGCAGATTAAAATGCTCTCATCAAAGACAGATATGTATGGTGCATTTAGAAAACTCACTCTGGAAGTCTCTCTGCTGGTTCTTCCTGTATTTGGGTGGACGGCCAATTCTGAAAACAGAGGAAAAGATCAATGTGAGACAAAGGCAAACAAGCATGCATATGTAGGCCAACACACACACACCTGCCACGGTAATGGGTCTTCTTGGTCCTCTGGCCAAAGAAGATGGTCCTCTTGCACTCTGAGTCCGACAGCTCGGCCTTCAGCCTGCCTTGGTTACGCTCAGCCAACGGGCAGCCGGATATGCAGTGATGGGCAGTGAAACGGCCGGTTACGTGGCCTGAACCATCGCAACCAGGAGTTGGACACTTCCTGTTTCAAAGACAGAACCCGATTAAGAAGACACATGACTTTAAACTGTTTTGATGTCAGGTATTGATGTGTATCTTGAATGGTTGACCTGGTGAGTAAAGCCTCCATGAAATGATGATAGAGTTGATTTCAGCTGACCTGTTGTGGAAGCTGTACTTGTTGGCTCTGGGGTGGTTGATGGGTTTACAGGGAACAGAGGACAGGTAGGTGGACAGGCCTGTGGCAGGAGGCTCCCTCACACCTACATCCATTCAAATACAGACAGATAAACTCTCACACATAGTATTGGGAGATTATGCCTATAGCTTACTTATGGTGTGGATGCAAAGAGGCCTTTTTAACAGCAGACATTTTGACTTCTCATAGCAGGAAAACCACAGGTGTTACTAACAAAATGAATGCCGGCTCTGTTCTATTCAAGCATGCCAGTAAGCCATGACAGTGAGGTAGTATGAACAATATCAGGACTCTGAAACTGAAGAAGATAAATGAATTCTTACACAATGTATTCATTGTGTAAAAATAACACACAGGTGCATAAATACTTGAGGATTTTTTTTAAACAAAATTAAAGAGGGGTTCTAACTTCAATTAGCATTGAAATTTCCCTTTCTACTTTTCCGTTTGCTGGTGTAATTTTCCTTTAAATGACACTTAGGGGCTAAAACAAGCTAAATCAGAGCTCAAAACAATTGTTGTTGCTAAGATTTAATGCAAGGTATCAAGAACAACTTTGATTTGAATTTTAAAGAAAATCAACTTCCAGTTTTGACCGAAGTGCTGGTTGCTACCATGTGGCTGCTGTGTTTGGGCATCCCGAGGGGGAACTTTGAGTGGGTGACTGGTCGCCTCACACCAGCCTGCTGGGTGGATGTCGGGGTGATCTGAGTCCATCCACTCATCATAGACATGACTCCAGCCGTCATAATGGACCTGAAGGAGGAATAGAAATATATGGTTGGTTAGAAAGATGTACATTACAGTATCACCACATGGAAGCTCTTATTCCAGTGGGGACATCAAAGCCTTGAGCCCAAAGCCACAACTCAGAAGTACACTTGGTTAAAGCTGTCATGGACCTGAGTGTTTGAGAAACATTTTAAACAAAATCACACATATACATGATCATGACCTTCTTTACCTAGGACATTTAGTACTTAAATGTTCAATTATACAAGCTGACAACACACAAACAGAGCATTACCTTAATGCGATGAGTCTCGACCTCCTCCACTGTCGCCACTCTGATCAGACCAGGACTTCTCTTGTCCACAGCCTCCAGTTTCATCTGAGGCTGGAAGCTGTGTGCCGCTCGCTGGAGACAGAGCAGAGGATGATTGAAAAACACCAGCCAAACAACCAAACATGTTGAATATACTTTCCATAAAGCATTGACTTTACCTGCAATAAACATCATTTCTAATATTTAATTTGGGGCATTTTATGCAATTTAGATTTTACAGGAGAAAGATGACAGGAAATGAGGGGAGGGAAATAACATGTAACGAAGTTGACAAACTCAAACGCAAGACGTTGCAGTTCATGGTCTGCATTTCAAGTTCTTTTTGTTCAATCAGTACATATGCATAAGCATTGGATCAGAAATTGAACATTGATTCCCCCCTGTTTTGTATATGATTAAGACAGGTTGGGAAACCGAATTTGGTCTCACTTTGTCAGATGAATAGTGGGACGATGCTCTGGTTGCAATCATTCATCCTCCTCCTGTGCAAGGCTACAATAAATATTTCAATTACTATCCAACATTATTTATTTATTTGATCTATTTATCATATTTTTGGTGAGCAGAGAGGGGCTTGTTGGGGGGGGGGTTATGATTATTATTACTATTATTTTTTATTCTTTGTTCTCACCACATTAAAGGCGTCAGCAGCCACCGCCTTTGAACCAGTCTCCTCCAGGTACTGAGACCAGGAGAACCGGGCCTGGTCTGGGTAATCTGGTGCAGCAAAACACAAGTTCAACAAAAAAAAAGAAAAACAGTCAGTGAATACACACATAAAAACTCCTTCCCTGCATATTCTTCTTATTTTCTTCTAGATTATGTTACAGACAATGCTCTAAAATCTTTGGAAACAACTATGTTTCAAAAAGAGGACAAAATGACTAAGTGGGCAGAGATGTGTTTTTAAGTTAATGGCCCATGTTATGACTATGAACATGATTAAATCAATGATTAACATTGAACACACTTTTCACCTTGGGGTGGTGTTAGGGGGAGGTTCCTCTCCTGGCACCAACCAATATGGTGAATGTACGGACTGCTGGAATCACACCTGCATCATTTGACAAACAACAACGTCCAGCAGTTTAATGGTTTCATTCTAAGAAAATGTTTTTTGTGTTTTTTTCGAGCTGCTCACCTTGATGCTGAAAAAGATTTAACTGCAGACTTAACTGATGTTTATTTGATGCTTTATACTAACACTATAAAGTGTTCAAATAACTACATATGATGTGAATGACCTCACTCAAACCCAGAGCTAACTATCCCTTAAATGTACAGCTCTAATGTGCTTGTTAACCTCATTTAGTTTGTTGTTTGGGGATTATGACAACTTAACTAGTTCACTTACTAACCTAGTTTACAGCAGCAGCAGCTGTTATCAACAGAATGATTAAAATCCTGTTTGCTGTATAAGAAAAAACTGTGTAACACTGACACAGTTAGCAGCTAGTGAATGAAAAAGGTAGAGCATCTAACGGCGAAAGTATTACTACAGTATGTAAGCCATAGCAACTCTAGATAAAGGTAATGGGGGTCAGTTGGTTTTTGAGTTGTTCGTCCCCTTACTGGCCATGTTTAGATTAAGGTAACCTTACTACACCTGTAGCTTGGTTCATTCTGTCAGGCCAACATTGTTGACTTTAAATTCTGGTCCTCTTCTGGTTCACACTGGCTTTTTACAAATGAACCAAATCTGTAAACATGAAGTGAAACCGTCTAAAAGAACGGACAGTTCAACCATAGGCCCAGTGGTTCTGGTCATTTCTCAGTCATTTTCTAAAGCCCATACAGCCCCAATGTTTTTGAGGCTCACCAGTAGTCGTATGTATCATCCCAGTTGTCAAAATGAACCAGGAAGCGCTCGTCCACCATGTCAGTGACGGTTGCTACACAGATGAGGGAGGGGTTCATACGGTCGACGGCCTCAAGCTTCATTCCTATCTCAAAGCTGCACTTCACATCGATCTAAACAGAAAGCAGAAATATTACAAATGACCTGGCAAGTTCAAAGAAGGAAGTAGAGACTGACAGAGCTGTGGGCTAGCTGATCAATGATGTGCCAATTGTACTGTTTGACTGTTTCTACATTTGTTTAAGAATTTAACAATCTTTAAAAAACTGATGCAGTTTCATACGTTGAAGCTTGAACATTAGCTTAAACATTAGCCTGCAGAAGCAAGTCAACATCAACCCAAACAAGCATAACGCTTTTTGATGTCCTGGCGTTAATTATGAATACTACAACAATATCAGACACGACATCGGGCCTGACTTTTGGTCTTGTGAAGTGAAAATGTTTTCTGAAAGAGATAGAACCTGTAAATTGTTTAAAAGAACGTTTTATTATAGCTGCTTCTTGTTGGAGTTGGAGTTTTCCCAACCCCAAATCATTCACCTCATCCATTCATGCTTGTAGATAATACAACTACCGTATATTATATAGTGGCAGTTACCCTCCCAGGACTGGCAAAGAGTTCTTTGGTCGCCACTTGTGCTTTAGTCATTCTCAGGTAGTTGGTCCAGGTAAACTCCTCCTCTTTACAGCCTGTAGGGAAAAAGAGGTAGAGAGAGAAGATTAAAATGATTCATATTTGGTAAAACATCCCATCATTTAAAGAAATAGTTTGGCTCTAAAAGGTAACAATATCCACTTACCAGCACTTCTAAATTTCACTCATCAACATTTTATATCTTGTTTGTTTAATATGTACAAAAGCTTGGCTCATTGACTTCCTGGAGTGTTTTCATCAACATGAGGTTGCCAGGCAACAGGCAGAGACTCCAATATTTGAGGGGAAGTTAATCAGTGAGTTTTAAAGGTGGATTTAGTTAACTATGGACAGGGCAAGTGAATATGAATGAGTGTATTTCACAAAATGTCAAACTATTCCTGAAGATTTCTCCTGTGAAAGGTAAGATCGAGCACAAGTGTTCCTGATATTTCATTCTCTTTAGGTTCTACTTGCCCCTTAGACTTTCAGTATGTCCAGAGTGTTTTGACCTCTCACCTTTGGGAGTGTGCAGTTTGTGTCCTGTGCTCTCACACCACCCTGCAGGGTGGATGTCGGGGGAGTTGGCATTCACCCAGAAGTCGTGGCAATCAGAGTAGCCGTCAAAATGAAGCCGCAGACGGTATCCGCACACCTGGATGATGACATGATACGTTAGATAAACAAAAGCCGGCTGGAGAAGGCCATACAGGGCGGAACTCCTCCTGCATGCAAAGCAGCCTTTGAGTGAATGATGATTTTAATCCTAACTAATCAGCCGGGCCATTAAGATCCATCGACCGTGTTAATGGACGTCTGGCTCACCTCGGCCACAGTGAGAACAAAGTACATGGACGGATGCTGCGGGTCGATGCCTTCCAGCTTCATCCCCTGCTTAAAGCCGTTCTTCACTGTTGGCACTCTCTGGGTCTGGACACGTGGAAAACAAAAGCAAATATTTCATCACATATCACAGAGATTCAAACTAAATGAATTGAAAACAAGGAATAGAGGGAAATTGGATCAGGAAAACCAACAAAAAAAGGACAGAAAACACAGCAAATGGAAAGTTTATTATTCTCATACTACTTACAATGTTGGAACAGAAAGTATATTCAAGACAAAGCTTGTGTTGCAAAAATGTTTAGATTGTTAAAAAAATAAATCAAAAATGAAATTCCCTCAACCGTACTCTCTGTAACAGAATAGGAAGATTAATGTATGAGCTTTGGCTGCATACATCTCTTTCTCCAAGGTAAATTTACATTTTGTATTCCCTTTCTTGAAAATGCGCCACTATTTTTTCAATCAGGGCAATAGATTAGCGACTATGCTAAAGGAAGAGCTGCATTGATGGGTGAACCTGTGTGTACACTGTGCTGCAGCTGAGCCTGAGACTGCAGTCTGAATCTTGAACTCAAACGTACCTCTTGGAAAAGCTTGTTGGGCGCAGCAACAGCTTTGGTTTCCTCCAGATACTGAGCCCACGTCCACTGCTCTGTCTTACTGTCTCCAGCTTCACCAAATATACAAATTCAATAATTAGTTGATTAATTTATACAAGGAGCAGCCAGTGTTTGAAGATCAGTAATCTTATGCACAAGTTCTGAGTGAAAATGTTATTCTCCAAACACTTCCATTCCTCTATAAGGGATACATTTTATTTTTATTACATTTATTACATTTATTAAAGAAAGAAAAATACTCAAAGGTTAGGGAAGGACCATTGAAAAGATATTGAGAACATATAAGGGCTGGATGAAATCATTACTTGACACTACAATAAAACACAATTCAATGCATGTTCAGTGTTAATTAATGTATGGAATTGCATTATATTGTCAGGGAAACGTTATTATGACACTGCATCTGTATGTAATGTGGGAAAAGAGGAATGGAGGAAAAACAGATGTACTGTACAGCAAGCAAATAAGCAAATAAGCAAATAAGCAAATAAGCGCAAAAAAGAATGAAAGAAGACATAACAGAAAAACTTAAAAATAAAAGATCAGTCCAACCTCCTCTGATGTGTCTGCCGTCTGCTTTAGAATCATCCATTTTCTCATCCTAAAACACACGTAAAAGAAATAACACAAGAGCTAAGAGTAAAAGGAAGGTGTAGTCACTGAGTTAGAGCAAACAAACAACAAAGCACTTAACTAAACTTTCAGTAAATGAAACCACATTTATGCTTATCTGTCTGAATGCATCAGATATGAGAACATCTATATTTTTATCTTGATGTTAAATGTAAATAACAATGCCGTCCCACCGTGCCTTCGTTGTCAGAGTCTTCCTCAGAGGGACTCAGGTATTCCTTCCTTTTCCTCTTCCTCATGGGTTTCAGGTGATCTAGGTTAAGGGAGGAGACCCTCCCGCCTGCTGGCACCTTCTCCACCCCGACACTCCTCCTGAGGTGCCGAGAGGACAGATACAGTTTGGCTCAGATCTCAACACATCAGCAGACTGTATTCTCTTTCCCTATTTTTCTATTATCAGGGTATTGTACGCTCCACTGCAGGATTGATTTTGTTGTACTTTACAGTTTCGATGTACCTTATTTGTCTCAAGGTGTCTACTTCAGTAATTTCTTGGCTTATAAATGAAAAAACAAAAACACTTCATGTAATCCTCACTGCTTTTGCATGTTTGTACTTTCAATCTACAATAATAAAAACACATATTATGTTATTTGCCTTTTAAAACGTCCTGTGTTTTAATATTTATATGATTACGTAATTAAGGTTTAACAACAAAATGAAAGTACATAGGCCGCTTTTAATAATGAAAAAGTATCAGCATTGATATCTGCGATTCTGGCCCCGTATTACTTGGTATTGCGTTATCTCCCACAGCTGTTACCAACATACTTGTCAGTGATGGGCTCTCTGCGTAGCTCCTCTGTGTAGGTCCTCTGAGCTCTGGCATCATAGTTCTGATGTCCCAGTCCAACCTGGACCTCAAGTTTGACCGGCACCAACCTCTCTGGCTCCACTACTGCACCTCTCACAGAGCCGACAGGAGCCGAGACGTCTGACATGTAGGAGACAAGAGAAGATATTTAAATGACTACAGGTAAAGAATGATGATAAGGTTAACATTTAAAATCTAATTAAAACTCTGCTGTTCTCTCGTGTCTTTGATGGATTTTTACTTCCTTTACCGGACTCATGTGGGGGCTGTTATCATTATCATTTGTGACTATTTCCACTACTTATTGATTACTTTCAACCATTTTTCAGATGGATTTAGATTTTTCTCAACATGTGAGTGATGCCTGCTTGATATTTTAACATGAACCGGCAGCTGCTCTCTCTTCTCTTGTCAAGAGTCAAGAATTATTGCCCAAGTGATCACTGACAGGGGCATGATGTGAAACACTTAGAACAACAGTCCTTAACTAGTGTGACCTGCAACACTAGGAAATACACTCTGCATTTGTATTCCTATCAAGCAAAATATTTGTTTATCTAGAACAAAAGCAAATAGAACTTCAAGGTATCTAATTTAGTGTCAGGCATTAAAAAAGTGCAGTATTTAGTGTTCAGATCCTGCGTTACTACGTCCTTATGTAACCACGACTACCTGGCTTGTCTGCTGGAGCTCTCTCTGCGTCAGCGGATCTCCCAGAAGTCCCGGCTGCTGGTTCAGTGGTGCTGCTGGCGGCCGCTGGAGTGATCAGCGTGCTCAATGTTCCTACATCACTCACACAGAACTGCAACACACGCACAAACACACACACACACGCACACACACACACACACACACACACACACACACACACACACACACACACACACACACACACACACACACACACACACACACACACACACACACACAATCAATCCATCTGTTTGAATGTGTCTTGATGGGAGATGTCGTTTTGTCCATCCAACCCTTTCTCTTCCTAAAAACAATTTATCAGACTATTTCAAAAGATGCAACGTTGCCTGGTTTGTTTCCATTTTACCAACCTGTTCCCATTCTAGCACAGCTTCTCTATAATGTGTTACGGTTCGACTGTCTATAGCAGTTTGGCTTTGTTACTGTGGCCTTCTTTATGCTAAACCACTGCAGTGAGTTTCTGATCAATATCATTCACATTAATAAAGCGTCTTTTTTAATGATTCAGGATTTTGTTAAGACATTATTCATCATCAGAATCTGAAATAACGCTCCTAATTGTAAACATGTTGTTGGCTTATTTGCTTTTGTATGACAGATGCAGGTTAAGACAGACAAGTGAAATGCCCTTTCCTACAATTCCATACTGGTCCATGATACTTTCACAGAGTCCATTTCAAATCCACATCGTAGTCCAGGTGATAAACAATAAGCAATGGCACAGTTTCATTTTTACCTTGAGGTTGCTGCTGGGCAGGATGGCCATCCCCTCCTTCCACTCTAGGACGTGGACGATGCTACAAGCCCCGCCCACCTGTGCAGTGAGGGTGGGAGTGCCTCCTTTACCTGGGTCTCCCATGGCAACAGCGGGAGTCACCTCGATCTTCTGTTGACTGACAGCAGGAGCTGAGGATAGAGATGCATCTAAATTCATTCAACTTTCTGCCTGAGCTCACCCAAGAGAAGGCATGGGACGATATGAAAATGTAATGTCTCAATTATCCTGGCCAAAATCATTTTGATTCATCATATTTTCTACGATATTATTAGTATAATATAAAGTACATAAACAAAAGATAAAAAAGCAACATTGTGTGAATTTTTTTCTAAAGCTAGCAGCGAGGAAGCTTTATCATGTCACTTATGTGAGGATATTTATGATTGTCTCGATAATAAAATTCACTCTGGTCAACTTGTATTTTTTTCTTTCATGCGAAATGCAAAAAAAAATCATTTAATTTCTGTTTTGTCCTACAATATATTTTACCTTATGGTCCACAAAACTGAGTTGTTCTATGATGACATGTTAACCTGTGTTACTAGAGACACACAATCATTTAAAGGAGTCCTGTGGCTGCGGCTCAGGAGGAGAAGAGGATCATCCATTAATCAGAAGATCAGCCCTTCCCAGTCCAGTCCTCTTCCTTAAACCTGGCGCCTACATTTCCAACAATGCAACTCAACTGCCAACAGATAGTTCAAATTCTGGTGTGTTATGCTAATAGCGGCTAACTTAGCCTTGAGTCACTCGTCTCAACCAGGCCTGAGGAGCAGAGAGGTCTAGTCAGCTCACTCGTTTCTCTCTTGACATCCACAGATATTTTCAAACTTTTAATCTCCATCCCCAACCGACGCTGACTCAAGTGACACTACTTGAGAACCCCGCTCCATCTTGAGCCTCAAAAGGCTTTATATCATTTTTTTTTCACAAGGGCAGCATAGCCCTGAACACTGTGGACAGACTTTGATGTGCAAAGATGATGAGTTCCCCTTTAAAGGACCGGTGTGAAGGATTAAGTGGCATCTAGTGGTTGCAGATCCTCCCCTCCACTCACTTTTCAAGCCCATACAAGAAGCTTCAGTGGTCTTCAACATATAACATGAAAGGCCCTCTCTAGAGTGGGTGTCACACTGGCACCCTCAGACAGCTCACCTGGTAGGAGGAAAGCCGTGGTGGTGTGGGTTTGGGGCCGAGCCTTCTTGGCCACACCATCACTCCCACAGATGAGGACGGCCTCGCTAGGGGACGAGGAGCACGGATCCAAAGGGGTGCGATCGGCTTCTTTGGGTAGAGCCTCCATGTTCACTTTGGCACTCATAACGGCGTCCCTGTCCTTTACTCCGGAGCACTACAGGGACCGCACAAAGCAACGCTCTCAAAGAATAAACAGGTAACAGGTTTGCAGCACAGAGAGGTGAACCTTTTTACGTAGATTGTAATCATCTGAATTGAGTCATGGGTGTTGTATGTGGACAGGCTGTGAATCCCTCTTATGGTCTATATATAATCAACGGACTTGGATAAAAAGTTATGGATCCTCAGTCCTGCCAACCTTAAATGTTGTTTCACAGTTGTTTGTGTCATCTGATTTTATTTTTCTTGCACCAGTTATCTTTAATTATAAAGGTATTTATAAAATGCACATTCATAAGAACACTTTGGTGCATTTTTCAACATTTTACAACAAATTATATCACCACCATTTTTAGATCATACGACTAAAAGCCCCTGCTGATAGGCACTTCTCTTTTTCACTTTTTCTCCGGCTATGAGAAACATGGATTAAGATTTATCAAATGTAAAACTACAAGAACATACTTTGAATTTGATTTATTTCCCCCCAGCTCCAAAAATAATTATATTCATAATTATATTTTAAGGATGCCATTTACAAAATGATGGCAGAGCTTTCCTCCATCAAAGCCATGACCCCGTGTGACTTTCTAAAAGCCATCCATGAGGATACCTCCAATAAAAAGGCAATAATGGTGACACACCAATATTTACGCACAAATCAAGTCCACACACACTAAAGAAAATACATTTCAGATAAAATGGCGGAGGCCAACACATCCAGGAGACAGATGATGAATAAAGCAGTGTTTCAAACCCTGTGAAAATGTCATTTAGTGAAAAATGAACCTGTCACCATCCAGCTGCATGTGGGATGAATGAGCAGCATCTCCTCCAGCAGCAGCAGCAGGCTGATGGAAGCGGCCACTGCTTACTGACTGGTTATCCCCACAGGTTAATGAGTCCGGTGGATATATCAAACATACATTAAAACGCAAAGGTTTGATTCCACACACAGAGACACACACACACACACACAGAGACACACACACACTGGTCTCTGACGCGTGTGTGTTCAGAGGTTCTGATCTAACACGAGCAGAATTTTAAATATAAATGTGAAATAAATTCTTGGTTTCACATCAATTCGGAACTGAAATTTGGCTTACCAGCTATTATCTCCTGCGGCTCCGGGGCTCCAACTGCGCATGCGTGAGCCCCCAGTACAGTCACCGCTCGGTGGCTACAATGTAACAGAGAGACTCTGAGTCGACATGTCGGTGAGCTGGACCACCTCAGCACCACCTCAGCACCGACCGTCCTCAGCTCCACACGGACCCAGCCTCTGCAGCGCTCGGCCGGCTCTCCCCAGACAGAGCCGCCCTCCATGAGAGGTTACATAAGCAGCAGATATAGGTCATGTCGGGACTGCAGACAAGGCTTGTGATGCAGAAAGGAAGCACATTCACACGGCAGGATTTCTTCATTAAGATCTTTAATTGAACATACAAAAAAAACACATTTTTATTTTATATCTCATTTGCACAGAGAAAAAAAAAAATCTGTTCCACAAGATGGAGAAAGAGGTGTATTTACTAAGTCTGGTGGTGTTTGATAAACCCACAGACACTCATGTGAATGATGCTCCTTTTAAGTACAAAAACTCCAGAACTAGATGCACACTTTAAATGAGCAGAGGCTTGACAAAACCCAGAACCCCAGGATCTAACTCGCAGGGAAATACAAATTGAAAATGACTTCATCATGGCTGCAATCCAAACTAAGCGCTAAATGTGAGAAAAATGGGACGTTGGATTTGAGGCCTCGGAGCGCTAGGATGACAAAAATCCAGAAAGTAAAGGATCTTCCACAAGTTTGTAACAACAAAAGGAAGAAATCGGTTTTCGTTGCGGATCACGCAGTTTATGTACAAGTTAAAATGAGATCATAATAGTCCCCCAAGAATGCCAGTTGAAATACAAACCCTTATTCTTTTGTAAATGTGCGATTCTTCAGTACAAGTTCTTGCATCCCAGTTGTGCATTTTGGAGTACCGCAATAAAACACAAAGATTGGCCAATTCTATGAGAAAGCAATTATTGAGACTGCAGCTCAAAAGGGATACCCCACTCCGATGCTCCAGCCAAGCGCTACTTTTCTCCCACAACCACACAGCTGAATGAATGTGAAAACAGAACTGTTGCATCAGACTGTCTGACGGTTGCTCCACACAAATGGACTGGGACCACTTACAGTAAAATAAAACTAAAGTTTTACTGAGCTATATTCAGTCTTTGATTAAAACAGACTGGTATGACAAGCCTACAGTTTACCAATCAAGTTTAAGTTATTGTGACTCAATCACACTTTGAATTAAAGTAAACTTTTTTTTTTTTAAGAGGAGCCGATACATAAATCAAAATAAGAATTATGGTGCATCCTCTAATAACACTGAATTTAAAACATGTTTAAGACAAGTTAACACTTGTAGGAGAAAAGTAGACAAGCAAGGAAGCATAAGCCAGTATGACAACACTGCTCAGTATGTACAGCATAGGGATCAAGCTCAACGATTAGAGAAACACCTCTTTTTTTTTTTTTAACTCCACTAATCCTGAGAAGCTGATCTAGACCTTGAGCGAGACCTTGAGCGAGACTTTGAGCGGGAGGCTGAACGTTTCTCCCTGGACTTGGATCGGCGGTCAGCCTCTTGAGGAGACGGGGAGCGGGAGGGAGATTTAGCGACACGCTCCTCTTTCCCGTTCTCCATCGGGGACGGTGAAGGACTGCGGGACTTGTCGCCACACATCTCCTTGGATCGACTGCGAGAACCCCGCTCTGACTTTACCTTTGAAAGACTCTTAGAACGGGACTTTGATTTCCGGTCAGCCGAACGAGACCGGGATTTCGATTTGCGGGACCCAGAACGGGACCTGCGGTTCCGAGATCGTGATTTGCTTTCTCCTGACTTGGAGCGAGACTTTCTTCCGGATCTGGAGCGGGAATGGCGACGTCTCTTGTTGCTAGGGGAACGAGACCTGTGGGGAATAAAAAGAACACAATTATTTACATGGCTGTGCCATTTAACAATATTATTCATTTTTGGCACAAGGCCCAATACATTACCTCCATTTCGTCCTTATTTATGTCTTAAATTAGAATCCTCATTTTAAATCTAGTTTTTTGGATTAGACCTGTTCTCACCTAGAGTGGGATCTGGAGCGACTCCTGGAGCTCCTGCTGCGGGAGCGGCGGCGGCTCCGAGATCTAAGGATGACAGCACAATGTCAAAAATGGAACTACAGCCAGTTCTTTAGCAAGATTTGGTTGTTACAAGTTTGTTAGCAACACAGAATCAGAGGAGTTTAGCGTGCATCTTCTACCAAAAGTATGAAGAATCAGAAGGATTAAGCCGAGTTCCCACCTTGAGCGGCTGCCGGAGTAAGACCTTCGTTTGCGAGGTTGGTCCTCCACTAGTCGAATCTTCCGTCCGTTGATGTCTGTACCGTCCAGCTTGTCAATGGCCCTCTTCATGTCTGAGTGGGACCGAAACTCAATCACACCCTCATTTGTGCGTTCCTTGTGGGCATCTGCATAAGTCACCTCTCCTGCCTGACGCATAAAGTCCTGTGGGACACCAAAAATAATAAAATATGAGCAGAACAACCAAATATGCAGACAATCTCATTCTGTTTTAGCAGTTGCTGTGTAAAACAATCCACCACAGTAACCAAGGTAAAACAATAGTGTTGGAACAGGTACCTTGAGGTCTTGCCAACTGCAGCGGCTGGACAAGTTCTCCACGATGAGACGGTACTCAGTACGGACTGGAGGTCCGTACTTATCCCTGCCAGTGCGGCTCCGGCTGCTGTAACCGCTACCTTTAAAAACAACAGCACATGATAAGAGTTAGAAATGAAAAAAATGGTTGAGTGACAATTAACTACTGGCCTGGATTATTTAATGAACCCAAGACAGTGACCTGCCAGATAAAAGTCCAAGGGCGTATAAAATTGACTGTAATAACGACAGGGGTCCCTCTGATCCCATTTTTCAAACACAAACTTCAGATAAGTGATCTACAGGCCACTGCACGGGCTCTTTGTTTCGTTTGTATTGTTCAGCATTTTGATGTTGTTCTCTGCTGCAAAGAACACCACTGCATCTGATTCCGGCAATACAAAGCCTGTCTTACACCGGTACATCACACTGTGATGGTTTAGCCGCATAAACAAATGAACAGTGATGTTCTTTCAAGACCTCCGAACCCTGTAACACAAACAGAAAGGAGGTATCCAGATAGGGTGCGGTCAAGGACACTGTTCGATCAAATTGATAAAGAACAATGTAAAGAAACACATACACCTATCTTTTGGCTTTTGACCGGATGTCGGACTGAAATTTTGTTTTCCTGTTTTCTCACTTACAACATTTGTTTTGTTTGCAAGTTCTTTACTTGAGCCGCTCCACTTATGTTTGCTGTCAACATAAAAACCAATGGCAATCCTCACCATCACCCCTGGTCTATTGGCAAAAGGCTGCTGTCATCATGGCTTCCGGTTAGGTCAGCCAAGGATCAAGGGGGGGCAAAGGTCACACACACATTGTAAGGTGAAAGCCAAGGCCAAACGGGACAGGCAGTCATCTTAGCCAGTCATCTTTAGCCTCAATGGACTCTCAGCCTCAGCCCGCAACTGGACTCTTTCAAATTGAAACATCAAGGACTTTTGTTAATGTTGAATATAAAAATATATACCAAAGTTAAGAAATACACATTTCACATGAAAATGTTAATCTAGTTCTAATGATAATGCTAAAATTATGAGTTATCATTTGTGATTAGCTTTCTTCTGTGGTGCAAACAACAAATTTGGATATCTAGGCCTTAAAGCATGGCTCGCCAAACTAGCAATTATCATCCAAGCTAACTTTGATATCTGTGTTCAGAAAGCATTAGCTAATGCCAACTCTACAGCCTGAGTTCTGCTATTTGAGGGCTCTGACTTGCATATTATTGTTCCACCCCGATAATGAACTACAGACCAATCAAGGGTGGCCCATGATCACTAGGGAGGAGCAAAAACCGGCAGGTCACCAACCCTTGACGGTAGGAAATGAGATTTGTTCAGCAGGATGAGGCTGAACACGCAAAAACAAAGTTTAACTGTGTGAGAAGAAGAATGTAGATCAGGAAGTTCTCCATGTGGGCATACTGTGACATGTATACGTTAAACATGAAATAGAGTATAGTGTAACATTAACTCTATGCATGCAATCTGAGTCATAGTAAACATGTAGTTCCGTCACACTACCATGGGCTGTTTGGGATTATACACCATGGCAGTGTACCTGAAATAATCAAAGTGTAAACATGTGCCTCAAGTCTTAAGTTAGCTCTGTGTGCAGTCCACATCGACACCTCACCCCAAGGGGAAGGGGAAGAGAGGGCATCTTTTAATAGACTGCACTTACTGCGCCCACCACCCCAGTAACCCCCACCGTAGCCATCTCGGTCTCGCCGTGGCCCCCGGGCGTGCTCCACGATCACCCGCTCCCCGCACAGCTCCTTCCCGTTCAGCTCGTACACGGCGTCGTCTGCGTCCCGGTTATCCTCGAACTCTACGAATCCATAGCTGCAAGGGAAACAAAGTTTATGTACACATGGATATACACACACACACATATATATATATATATATATATATACACACACATATATATATATATACACATACATACATTTATATACACACACACACACATACATACATACATATATATATGTACACACACTTTAAATACACACACACACGTGTCTGGGTCGTCCCCCTTCAGTCCGCCATGTGTTACACATTGAACCCGCTAGCTTGTTGTGCTTAGCTTAGCTTAGCTGGGATGCTAGCTAGAGAACATCACACAGACGCCATGTTGGCTACGCGACACCCTCACGAGCCTCTTCTGGAGGAGCACACTGTGTGTATATACATATATATAACTATATATATGTATATATAGTTATATATATAGTTATATATACACACACACACATATCTGCTTTAAAGCTTATTCGTCTTAAGGCGCAGCTCGTCCCCGCGACAGCAGCGACGTCGTTTACGTGCACGGTCACGTTAGCTAGCTGGCGATGCTAGCTGGCTATGTTAGCTGGCTATGTTAGCATAGCTATGTTAGCTGGCTATGCTAGCATAGCTATGTTAGCTGGCTATGCTAGCTATGCTAGCTGGCGCTGTTAGCATGGCGCTGTTAGCTGGCTATGCTAGCTGGCTATATTAGCATGGCGATGCTAGCTACGTTAGCTTGGCTATGCTAGCATAGCTATGCTAGCTGGCTATGTTAGCATGGCGCTGTTAGCTGGCTATGCTAGCTGGCTATGTTAGCATAGCTATGCTAGCTGGCGCTGTTAGCATGGCGCTGTTAGCTGGCTATGCTAGCTATGCTAGCTCCGTTAGCTGGCTCACCCGTTCTTCAGGTCCGTCTCCAGCAGCTTCCCGTACCCGCTGAAGAACCGCTGGATGTCCTTCTCACGGACGTGGTAGCTCAGCCGGCCGATGTAGACCCGCGGCATGGTGTCTGCGGTGTGTCCGTGTGTCCGGTTCTTCTCTGCGGCCCGTTACCGAGCTGAACGACCGTTAGCGCTGCGCTGCTTCTTCTTCTCTGGTGTTTAAAGGAGGCTCTGCCGCCCCCTGCTGGACGAGCAGCGGACGGCAATGACGTCACGTCACCTGTTCACCGAGAAACGTCGAGTAAACGATTTAAACACTGTACTGAAGTAGTGAATGGATGAACGCTCCCCGTGGGTTGTCTATACTAATAATGATATAATAATATAATAATAATAATAATAATAATAATATAATAATAATAATAATAATATAATAATAATACTATAATAATAATAATAATACTATAATAATAATAATAATACTATAATAATAAATAATAATAATAATAATAATAATAATAATAATAAATAATAATAATAAAATAATAATAATAAAATAATAATACAACAATAATAATAATAAAATAATATAGTAATATAATAATATATGATAATAATAATAATAAAATAATAATTATAATAAAAATATAATAACCTGTATGATTTATTTCAGTGATGATCGTAGATTATATGAAAATATATTGGTTCAATGGTGCTGATGTTTCCAGCCAGCTGTCCTCTCAGCACCACTAACATGTTTATATTTAAAGTCTTCTAGTTCATTATCATCATCATTATCATCCTGCCATATGCCCGATAAGATAATCCTTTATACATGTTGATACATCCTAATAAAGGGCCTTGATTCACCGACGCTTAACAGAGTTTATAGGTTCACCTGCAACAAAACATCCACCTGCTCATCTCCCTCCACACCAACAGGAACCCAAAGGAATCACCGTCCTGTACGCTCTGTTGGTTTATTTCCTTCTTTTATCTCATACTTTAATATGGAAATAGAATTTTATATATATTATATATATATATATTAAAATATAGGAAGATTATTAGTAGTACAATGTTGGCTCTATATAATCATTGGGGTTGATGTGTGGTTTAAGTGGACCTGACGAACTTCTCGTCTCAGTATTGTGCTTTGCATGTAAATTCTGATCCAGCAAATCTAAGTACAAGCTGCAACGTGTAATCTGTGGGAGTGAGGAGCAAACCTGCTGCTGGGTAATCAAATCACTGACCAGAGAAAACCGTCTCTGGTCCCTATGGTTACATTTTTCACAGGAACTTTTTATTGATTGAATATTGAACTAGTAAAGAGGCACTGTACAAAGCAAATTGATGGAACATGGATGTAAACACAGAGAGAGAGAGAGCAGTTATAGAGAGAGAGAGTAGAATATTTTATTTTTGTAAAAACCAGGTTTTAAAACAATTCCAGCCAGTCATACTTATCCACATCCTTCTCAAACTTTAACATCACCAGTATCATTGGACTGAAACTCCTCGTAACCTGGACAGCTTGTGGTGTAAAGTTGTTGAAATCACACTTGAAAATAAAGACCTGTTGGAGGAGGCCCCTGCTCAGAAGCTGTTTTTAGGGGGAAGCATTTGGGCGTTTGTGTTCGGGGACTGGCATGAGCTCAAGAAAGCTGCTCTTCTTGACAAAATTCATTGTATTAGATTTAACATCAGATCACAAATGATTGATAAAGTGTGTTGATCTTAACCTTAGAAGTCAAAAAGAAGCAATAATGAAGTACAAAATTGCTCATCAATGCCACTTACAAACTCATTTCTGTGTCTGTCTCACAAACAACCCCTCAGAGTCTTAAGCGAGAAAGTGCTCTCCCCTTTATCAACCCCTAGTTCTTTGACTTTGTGGTCCTCTCCTGCTAAAAGATTATCAAAATGAGGTCTGTGTCGGGGCTGTCACGGACTAGTAATGAGACAAATCTTCCTCCGTGTACTCCGGCCCGGTGATTTTAATATTTTTATCCTTGAAAAGCTAGAGCAGAAAATTCTGGACTGGCAGTTTTGTCGTTTCGGGCCAGAACAGAAACAGGAACGCAATCTTGAATTCAAGAACAGCGATGTAACCTTATGAGCCAAATGGCTACAATTAGCAGAGCAACTACGCTGTCATTGGAGATCAACATAGCTTAACTGCAATTTGGCTGGTTGCACAGAGAAATCCATTCCTTATCTAAAGAAATATTCATCTCTTGTGCATGTTAAGTGGGAGAGTAAAAGATGAAGAAGCCATATCAAATCAGGAATTAGGAATCACAGCAAATGGAAAAAAGAAAAAACAAAACCTAGGGAGGTGGAGAGTTCAACCAGACAACAAATCAAATGCATTCAATGGTGTGTGTGTGTGGTACACTTCATCTGCTAACGGTGCCTGAACCCAATCTGTCAGCTCTAGATACTCTCTCACTCCCTGCCCTGTCAGGCCACGACACAACTTAACAGCCAAACCCTCCCGCAGTTCGATCCAGAGAGTCCTTTTAGCGAATCAGAGGGGCGTCCGACCCCAGCTTCGGCCCCTCTGAGGAAAAAAGGGGAAGCCGAGTTGGGAGGAGGCGGAGCCCAGTTTCGGTGGTCTTATTTTAGTTGGCTTTAGCGCGCAGCTGTGCCCTCTTGCCCGTCACAGCCTGGAAACCGGTCTTGATGCTGGCGACGGAGCAGCGGGAGTGGCACGTTTCACACTGCAGGAAATAGAGGCGAGTGTCTTTCTGCAGGATGGTCTCCGGGGAGCGGCAGGTGTGACACGTCACATATTCCTCTGTGGGAGGGAGAAGACAGTTATTATCATCGCCGTACTCACAGGAGTTATCTATGTTCTTTAGGACGTTCTCGTGTTGAATTAAAAAGGGGTGGAACCCATGACGGGCATGTTGGAAACAGAGAGGATTAAAAGACCACTGATCCAGCATTGTGATCCTATAACACTGTCAGACTCAGTTAGAAAAAGAAAAAACATTGTTTTTCATTTCATAACAGGTTCAATTTTATATCTTCTTTCATATATTCTGCTTATATCCAATTTTCTTTTTCGGGACTTCCATCCCTCAGAGAACAAAGCATAGGCTGCATTTACATTACAAGTGATAAATACATTTTTAGATTCAATCCATAGACTAAAGCTGAATACAGACAAAAAAAAACCTTCAACCAAAGCATTCATTTAAAGAGTCTAATTGGATTTGTATTCACTATAATGAATTGGTACTTACTGATATATCTTCTCAACACGTTTTCTATCTGTTTCTGTTGAAATCTGCCTTTGATCACAAGCTGGTTATTTCCATCTATGGAACCACTGTGAGCAAAAAAAATAAAAAACACAAATCAGACTTTCATTATAAAAAAGGCACAGAAATGTTTCATTTCATTTGAGGAACAAGTGCCTAAAATTTCCAAATCGAATTACTGTGTATCCATGAATTGTGATTGTAAATACAAAAGTGTTTACCTTGTTCCCAGCTCGGCCAACAGGAAAGCGAGGAGATGTTTAGGCTGACGATGCAACCTGTGTTGAAGTACATGAAAGGTCAATTTGTATATATCACTTTAACAATGTTGTATTGTCAGTGACAACTGGGATTGACAGTAACGGTTTGATGTGTGTGCGAGGGGGAAGCTCACAGTTTGCAGATGTCTGTGAAGTTGACAAAGGAGGTTTTCTTTGTTCCCACTCGGACCACCTGAGGAGGCTTCATCACAAACTTCCTCTTCTCTCCGGCCACCATATCCGGGTTCTTCTCTCTCATTATGTTGAAGACTCGGTTCAGGAGCTGAGACATAGGAGGTGCAAAGTTTAAGCCAAAACAAAACATTTAATTGTTGACTTTTCTGGTCACAGGTTTTCCTTAAAGGGTGAAAATCTGAATATAAATGGGGGAGGAGGGTCAATATTCCACAAATACAAATAAAATATTGCAACATGGAAATAAGTCGTGCAATGTTGCCATGAGGTCAGGGAGTAAGATGAGGGCTACAGTTTGAGCCCCAGTTTTAAGGCCATCTTATTTACTTTTTGGCAATTTCGCATAATTAAAATCAAGGAACTGTTCAGTTCCCGTTTGTAATATACCCATGAATGTACAGACAGCCATCACTGGATAACTAAAAACATGATGATTGTCATGCCTATTCTGGGGTTAAAAGTATTTTTCCTGTGATTACTAAGCGGATTTATGGAAGTTTACTCACAACCTTCTTTTACTCAGTACAGTTTGTGTCAGTTAAATAAGGATGGTAAGAAATAAGATACCTTCCTCATTTTCCGCTACATTCTTTTCTGCATGTGCATACAGAACCAGTAAGTGCGACATTTGAGTAGATGAAAAGATTTTTCATCTCTAGCACAGCATTTTTAAACTTACATATTCCAATTTCCCTGAGCACAAACAAGCTGTCCTTCCTCATTTCAAATTAATCGCATAATAACATTTAAATAACATGGCTGTGTGTGTGTGTGTGTGTTTACAGCTTTCCTACCTCATCATAAGTGTAGTCTCTTTCAGTACCGGCCCAGGACGGCCCTGTGATGGAGCTGAATGAGATCCCATCGTTGTTCTTCCCCTCATCATCCTCCAAAGCTGGAAACAGAAATATGATGTAAACATATGCTTTCCTTTAGTTCTCTGCTTCAAACATGCAGTGACCTATTCTCACCGTCATCCTTCTCCGGCAACTCTCCCTCATCAAAGTCCACTTTCTTTGACTTCTTCTTTTTGGTAGGGAGCATCAGGTCCAGGTTGTCCTCCTCCAGCACTTCCGGTTGCTCACCCTCAATTTTCAGCTCCTGATTTGGATCAGCAAGAGGTGAGAGTCAGCGAGGAGATGAGTAATGATAATATGTGAATGTGGTTAGGACATAAGAGAAAGAAGAAAAACTGGTTGTGGATTAGCAGTGACTGACCTTTAATCCCTCCTCGACCTCATTATCAAATACTTTCTTGGGTTTCTTCTTCTTTTTCTTCTGGTTGAAGAAGTTCAAGTCGTTCAAATCATCGGAGGGTTCTAGAGAAGACAAAACAAACTGCTTAATTCTGACTTAATGCATGCTGGTGGTTCAATACGAAGTCACATCCCCCATGAAGAACACCCATCGACACCGAGTCATCTCTTTTTCTCTTCTAACCTTTCTTCCTGCCTTCATCTTCATCTAGATCCAGCTCCTTGTCGTCTCCAGTCTCTGGTTCTGCCTCCTTCGCCTCCACCTCCTTAGCCTCTTCTCCTCCCACCCCCTCTCCTCCTTCCTCATCCAGCATGAAGGGCTTCTTCTTCTTCTTCTTCTTCTTGGTCATGTTGGGATCAAAAATCATCTGAAGGAGAGGAAAAGACAAGAGAGAAAATTAAGTTTTACAACTGAGACAAGTTTCTGACTTTCCCCCCGTTCCCATTGCTCAACTAATTGTATCGTTGCTTGCACTAATGTGATTATTGATATTCATGTGTTGGCAGGTGTTCAATGTATTACAACATTTTCTTAGAACACATCTTAACCAGTGTTATACATTGGTGTTTTTCAGTGTGACAACGTGATATACAAACACACCAGATGAGCAGACGGGAAGGACATCTCCTTTTCTGATTCTATTATTTTCATGCACCTTGAGATGTACAGGTCATCAATGTAACCCCTGGTTATTTTCATCAATTAGTTATCTGGTAACAATAAATAAAAGATAAGTGCGGTCTCATATGTTGGGCCCTGATTTAAAACAGCGTCTCAACGACTGACCAGCTGTGACTGAAGTATATATATGTAATAGATCATAGTTGACATTGATTGAAAACTCAATTGACCGAAAATGGATCGGCAAAAATTAATCTCTGTTTGAGTCACATTTAGCAAAAAAGCGGGATAAATGGATGGACATATATAAATATATCTATATAGATAAATATATATAAATAAATGTACATATAAATATACACATATACATCATGGAGGTGTTGATACAGGACCTGATGGCAACACTGAGGTTCTTCCTGTTCTCTCATCTAACTGATGTTCAATAAAGGGTTATAATATAAATATGAATTATAATAATATTATTAATAAATATAATATTATTAATATATAATAATATTATTAATAAATAAATATAATAATATTAATAAATATAATAATATTAAATATAATAATAATGACGTTCATCTGATGGATTAAGGCTGACGTGTTGATGAGTCAGTAAATCACTAGAATCTATGAACGCAGTTTATTGATCAGAGATAATAATCGATTATTAATCGAATAATCTTCAATTCAGAGTCTCACTGAGAACCACGTCCGCTAACGAGAGCTAACGAGAGCTAGCATTGAAGCTAACGAGAGCTAGCATTGAGCTAACGAGAGCTAGCATTGAAGCTAACGAGAGCTAGCATTGAAGCTAACGAGAGCTAGCATTGAAACATTGAAGCATTGAAGCTAACGAGAGCTATTGAAACATTGAAACATTGAAGCATTGAAGCTAACGCTAGCATTAGCTCTCGTTAGCTCAGTGCTCCGGGCGGGTGAGTGGAACACGGTGTGTGTGTGAGGTGTGCGGGTCTGTGTGGGTCTGTGTGTGTGCGGGTGCGGGGCGGTGCGGGGTGTGTTGCGGGCTTCGGGTCTCGCCGCTGCGGCCATGTGAGCGGCCCGTCCTCCGCAGCGGGCCCGTCCGCCGGCCTCCTCGGGGCCTCCCGGGGCCTCTCGGGGCCCTCGGAGGGTCAGAGGGTCAGCGGGGCTCTCACCTCGTCTCCGGACATGTCTGCGGGCTGTGCGGGCTGTGCGGGCCGTGCGGCTTCGGTCGCTGCTCTCCGTCTGCTGACACAATGCTGCGCTGAGGACGTCTTGCATCAGCGTGGGGTCTGCACTGCGCAGGCGCGAACTCACCCGATCCTGACGTCATTAGCCTGCGACGTCGCGTTGCTTTGACTGCTCTAGAGCGAAACTGTTCTAAATATCCTGTCTGCTGATTTATCTCACAATATCTTCATTTAGATTTTCAATAGTACAGACATCTAATCTGTGATCAATACTGATATCATGTGTTCATAAGATGCATATTCATGATGACAGTTATCCTGCTCTTCTCCCCCAGGTTACACTATGTTACTCTGTGTTACAGTTACACTGTGTTACAGTTACACTATGTTACTCTGTTACACTATGTTACACTATGTTACACTATGTTACAGTATGTTACAGTTACACTATGTTACACTATGTTACAGTACTATGTTACAGTAACACTATGTTACTCTATGTTACAGTTACACTATGTTACACTATGTTACAGTAACAGTATGTTACTATGTTATTATGTTACACTATGTTACAGTAACAGTATGTTACAGTTACAGTATGTTACATTATGTTACACTAACAGTAGGTTACAGTATGTTAGTTACACTATGTTACTCTATGTTACAGTATGTTACAGTAACACTATGTTACAGTATGTTACAGTTACACTATGTTACAGTAACAGTATGTTACACTATGTTACAGTATGTTACACTGTTACAGTAACAGTAGGTTACAGTAACAGTATGTTACACTATGTTACAGTTACACTATGTTACAGTAACAGTATGTTACACTATGTTACAGTAACAGACTGTTACACTATGTTACAGTAACAGTACATTACAGTAACACTATGTCACACTATGTTACAGTATGTTACAGTAACAGTAGGTTACAGTATGTTACAGTATGTCCTTCTCTATATACATTCCATTCTAAGCAAACCCCAACAGTCAGAAGTTTATATCAGTCAGCATGTGAGTGTAAACATAACTGAGCGCTGAACAGTTAACTTTGCATCTATTAATCACTTTTCAAGCTAAAATGATGATACATACAGCCATACATCTGATGACTGGATCATCTGACAGTTACCTGAATATTTGAGGGATTTGGGCCGGTGGTAAGACGTGACCCCCGGCTATGGAACATGATGTTCTGACATATTATAAATGACAAAACCACAATAAAAGAATTGAAAACCTTTAATGATTTTGCAAATAATATTCTCATCTGGATAAATAAAACATATAAATGCAAACATGCTTGTCCATCCATTCTTGGGTTATGTTTTATTTCTATGTAAAAAATGTACATAATGACTTTGAAAAACTAACGTTAATAACTCTTTAAACTCCAAAATGTTGTAGATTGACTTTAATCTAATCTTTTACAAACCACTATCTCTTTCAAGATGCAGTTAATAAGGTGTGACAATGGTTTATTATTATTTTTTCAACATTATACAATTTGAAACAAAAACCTTTATAAGAGGGACGGAGAAGGACAGACAGACAGAGCAGAATGAAAATGTTTAACATCTCTTTCTAGCCGTGCCTTGTGATCTGTATAGGGATTTATCCATTGTTGCATGCTTCACACAACCTCAACACAAACTCTCAGTGATGGCTGAAATACAGTATATAAAAAGAGACACATTTGGGATATTTACACCAAATAACAAGAACCACTGGTGAGAATGCCTTTGAGGGAGGGAGAATCTGCTGAAATGGCGACAGGAGGCGAGGAGGAGGGAAAAAGACAAAGCACGCAGCCTGAAACAAAAGAGGTTTGCATTCTCGCAAACACGCAGCTCATAGCTTATTCATCCAGCTCATGCTCAGCTGTACTCCTATTTTCAACAGCATTAACAAAAAACAAGACAGCAAAGGGTTGTTATTTTTGTCAAGAAGGGGGAAAAAAACAAAAAACATCCAGCCAGTTTAACGCCACAAAACACAGGTAAATATGTGAGTCAGAAACAGATCATTGAGGATCTATGAAAATTCCCCTGTCATCCAGTGATGTCAGAAACACCATGCAGTCGGTAACACTAATCTGGTAACAACTCCTTTATCGCACCACAGAGCTCATGAGATTACACCTCAGTATGAACTCCGTGGGCGCTGACATAGCCCTGAACAGTACAATGATCAGTAAGTGCTAGTATTGTTAAAATTGAGGGTAAAAATATGAGGTTACTTTTCCAAAGTACAGTGATAGAGCTTCAGTATAAAAGCCCCTGAAAGGCTCATTGGCTGAGCTCCCAGGGGTCTCTGTAGTTGTGAAGGGGACGCAAAAACAAAAGTCTACAGCATTTTTGCTTATTTTGTAGTGTTACATAAAGTCAGCTCTCCTCAGACACACAAAAATATACTCATACACAACATCCTATCAGTCCATTCATTCCCACTTGCTCCTTCCTCTTCCCTCTGTGATGCAGGTATGATGTGGCAGACGCTGCCTCTACATAGCTTCCATCGCCCAGCGCTGCAGGTCCTCCATGTCGTCCTCGTCCTCTTCTTTCTTGGCTTTGGGGGTGAAGAGATAGAAAGAACAGTTGTGAGAGATGTGAATGAATTGGTACGATTACGCTTCCAGACCTCATCCTGAACCAGGATGAACCTCCACCTCAAACCTCTAATTTAACAGCTGAGCCAGAAGCAAACGTTCAACATTTCAGAAAATAGTATTATTTGCCTTCTGGTTAAGAGTTGGATGAGATCGACTCATGTCTGCGGATGCAGGATATATTACTGGATGATAAGAACTTCAACTACATTGTCGTAATTGTTACAATAATTACGTCCGGTAATGTGGTGGATGAAGAGCACCTAAACCTCAGTTCTGTATGGGGATTGCTGTTGGGAGCTCATTATGCTAGTGGCGAGTTGTTGTGAACAAGCTTAAAATGGAAACTAATTGTAGGTTTGATTAGCTTTGTGTCTTAAAAGATTCTGAACACTTTGACACACAAGCAACTCTACACAGGACCACTGTTTAGAATAAATTCATTTATATGTTTACTAGCGACACACACTAAACACATTAGAAAAATAAACACACACACACACACATATATATATACATATATATATATATATATATATATATATCTCTACTAGAGATGCACAGATACTGATATCACATATCAGTCCGATACTGACTCAAGTAGCTGGATCGGGTTTCAGTGACAATGGGCCGATCTGGTATCGGATATCACTGTTTTAGTAAATAACAATGGGGTTATGCGCTGAACTATTTCTTGGCCTTGAACAATAACTTCATGGAGTCTCTACTGGTTACTTGGCAACTGCACAGAGCCGAGAAATATTGCCACGTCCCTAAAACGGCAAAATCTTCCATCTCCGTCATATATAGTGACAACTATTCCTCTAACTAAAAAAAGATGCTGCCACAGAAATAGAATATTATACAAAGAATATAACATTTCTTTCTATAAATGTAATAGTCAGTTTTTCAAAAGGCTCTTACCAGGTCTGGACGGTAATGAAGTAGAAGGCACGTTGGGAAGGGGGACGTTCTCTGGTCCCCCGATCTCCAGCAAGTTTTTGTCCAGCTCCTCCTGTTCCAGCTCATCCAGCTCCGCCAACAGCTCATCCTGGCCAAAGACAGCAAACAACACTAAAGTTAAGGATAATCATAAACTAATCCATGCAAAATCCCAAACCACAAAGATATTGATCCTAGTAAATCAATGCAGATTAAATAAGAAATTAGTTTTTTTATTTTTACAAATGAAGTCTGGGGTGGTATAAGCTCTAGTGTGTCTCTCCACTTGAGTTTAATATAAATACTTCCAGTCAGTTGACTGAGAATTTGGGAAAGAGCGTGTTCATTCTTTCTGCTATATTGTCCCCTAATGACGCAATAGCATAACATGTGGTGAAGTTGGTCTATGAATAAAACCATTCAAAAATAAGGAAGCCTTAATGCCCAAGTAATGACTCAAGAAACACAAAGACGTCAACAAACTGTGCTTAACCTGGCCGGTCTCACAACAACACTGGGCAGCAACGACGGTGATGTTGAACTTTGTGGTTAACCCTGTGTTATCATAAGTCCATCACTTATTACTGTATGTTAAACACAGAGGAAATCTATCTTATATCTATCTAGATCTAATATCTGAAATCGTTGCCCACCTCATCAAACTCCGCTCCAAAGCCGACGGGTTTAGAGATGGCGTCAGAGATTTCCTGGGCCAGCTCCTGCTGCTCTGTAATGTCCTGCATCAGGTCGTCCACCTTGTCAATGTCCCTGAAACAACAAGCAGGGGATTAGTCATGTGAGAGTGAAACAGAATGCACTAGAACAGCTTTTAACCAAGCCTCATATACCTACACATACTGACAAGCTGGCAGAGTTAGAAGTATGTAATCATTTTGGCAGGTAAATGTGTATGAATGTTTTATTATATATTCAAATAGTTTCTGATCCTGTCACTGATAACATCATAACATCCGGTGCTTATGTGTTTGGATAAGGGAGGCATCACTATATATTGCTCAAATCCTTTGTATTTTGTTACGAGTAAAGCATATTCCTCATAATATTTCTATTGATTTGAAGCAGACTGGCTCTTTCTTCTTGCCCTGTAGTCCCACGAAGGAAATCTAGAATCTAGAAGCAGCATTTACAAACAGGCTTCACATCAGTCGGATCCATAAAGGACTTAGTCAGTGACTGGGTGCTCCCTCTTACATGTTTTCATGGGCAGACTTCATGGCCTTGGCAGCGAAGCCCATGTTCTTGAGCACTTCAGTGTTGGTGTTGGCGTTCTCTAGAGCCTCTCTCTGGAACTCGATGGTCGACAGCGTGCCGTCGATCTGGGTGAGCTGCTTCTCATACCGCTTCTTTCTTTTCAAAGCCTGCAAGGCCGCTGATGAGAGAAAGACGGGGGTGAGGTTGATTAGACTGTCCCAAAAATAGATTGACTGCGCTCAATGAGAGGAAGTGAAACTGTGAATCATTGGGATTGTTTTGTCCTTTAACAGGAATGAGAGCCTTACAAAGCAGTTCAACATTTGCATGGCATATCCTGTGAAATGATCAGAAATGAAATGCTTACTCACTAATCTACCGGGTGAGTGCCTCTACGGTCAACAAGGAGGAGTGTTAGAAATAGCTTGTGACTGGCTCTCTCTCTCTCTCTCTCTCTCTCTCCTAGTAGAAATGATTCAGCCACAGTAGTCACATGACCACAACCACAGAACTATAAGACAGTGTCAAGACTTAGCCTGGGCTGACTCATTCTATCCCCCTTTGTAGAGCTAGAGGAAGAAAGAAAACAAGCTAAGATCAATGTAAAGTATCCAAGTAAGGTACCAGAACAAAGCTTATTTTATAGTGAACGCAGTTTAACACCAAGGGGTCTGCAACTTCTCTGTCAACATTGAGTGATTCTTCATTTACGGATAACCTAAAGTATAAGGCTATGCAGATCAATATTGTTTTAAAGCCTATGTTTTAGCCCCACTTGTGGCAACAAAAATCAATATATTACTCTGTCCATCAACTACTACTAGACAGGTTGGCAGGAGATGTTTGGGATATTTGTCCAATAGATTTCATGAGGTGGTGGAGGTGAGGAGGGGAGGAGGTGAGGAAGGGAGGAGGAGGAGAGGAGGAGCAGTCTGAGGAGAGGAGGAGAGAGGAGGAGGAGAGGAGGAGAGAGGAGAGGAGAGGAGAGGAGAGAAGAGAGGAGAAGAGAGAGGAGAGGAGAGGAGAAGAGGAGAGGAGAGGAGAGGAGAGGAGAGAGGAGAGAGAGGAGGCTGCCAGCAGTCTGACAGATGGGGAAAGTTAGCCGACCCAGCTAGCTTCGGGTGATGAAGACTCTGATGAATGAAGACTGATGAAGACTCTGATGAAGACTGATGAAGACTGATGATGAAGACTCTGATGAAGACTGATGAAGACTCTGATGAAGACTCTGATGAAGACTGATGAAGACTCTGATGAGACTCTGATGAAGACTGATGAAGACTCTGATGAAGACTCTGATGAAGACTGATGAAGACTGATGAAGACTGATGAAGACTCACCTCTCTTGTTCTTCGTGCCGTTCTTCTTGGCTATCTGCAGCTCGTGCTCGATCTTCTTCTCCAGGAACTCCTGCTTCTTGGAGAGCATCTCCTCCGTCTCCCGGAGCTTCTGGATGGCCTCCTGAGGGCTCGGGCCCCGGCCCCCCGGCCCCCGGGCCCCCGAACACCTTAGCGAACAGCGACATGTCTGTGTCTGTGTATATATATATATATATATGTATATGTGTATGTATATGTGTATGTGTATGTATAATGAGTAGAGGAACACCCAGAGGAGTCTCGCCTGCTCCTCTCAGCTAGGCTACACGGACGCTGAAGCCTGAAGGATTGTTGACGTTTCTCTACTTCCGGGATAAGGCCCGGTGACGTCATGCTGTCCGGGGAGGAGTGGGCGGGGCTAGCCGGGGTCAGAGTTCACTGAACACAAAGAAGAAGCTGCTCACGCTCTTATCTGCTGAATGACACTTTATAACCTGTAGATATAGTGTTATTTATCAGAATGCACCTATAAGCTGAGAGTGTTCTCCATGGAGCAGTGCAGTGTTCTCTCCTGGTTCTCTGAGCTCCATGGAGCAGTGCAGTGTTCTCTCCTGGTTCTCTGAGCTCCATGGAGCAGTGCAGTGCTCTCTCCTGGTTCTCTGAGCTCCATGGAGCAGTGCAGTGTTCTCTCCTGGTTCTCTGAGCTCCATGGAGCAGTGCAGTGTTCTCTCCTGGTTATCTGAGCTCCATGGAGCAGTGCAGTGTTCTCTCCTGGTTCTCTGAGCTCCATGGAGCAGTGCAGTGCTCTCTCCTGGTTCTCTGAGCTCCATGGAGCAGTGCAGTGTTCTCTCCTGGTTCTCTGAGCTCCATGGAGCAGTGCAGTGTTCTCTCCTGGTTCTCTGAGCTCCATGGAGCAGTGCAGTGTTCTCCATCAATGTGTCAGACTGTGGTTCAGTATGAAGCTCAGAACCTTTCAGTGAAGAAGACATAGTGTGTCATTCTAACATTAAAACGGTTGAATTGAAGTGTTTGCATACTCACAAATACTTGATTTTTCAATGATGTAGGAGTAAATGTAGGCTCCTCCCACTCTGTAATGGAGTCCATCTTCAAAGAGTTTGTAGTCTCAAGAGCCCTAAATATGACATCACACCACTGTGTTCACATGAAGTTTAAACTGATCTCGATGTGTAGAAACAGTGGAAGTAGCAGTTTAACCTTGTATTTAAACGTTCTTCCGTTGTATTTCAGTATATATTAACCCCCTAGTGAAGGCTTTTCTTAGTGGTTCTGCACCCAGAAAGTGTTTTTGCTTCTCACACACATACACACACCTTACAATCTCATTTTAATCTAAAGTAAACGTGAAAAAAAAAAAAAGATTAAACTTTTCACAGAAGCAGACAGTTGGGGTTTATGCATTTTAATTCATTATGATGCTACATCATCCATGGTGGTTGTTTAATTATTCCCCTCCTTTACTACAGTATGTTAATAACTTTGCCAGTTATATTTTTAAGTTATTTTATTTTATGTACATACAAAAGAGTATCCAATTACTGTGTGATTACACCGTTGTGTGACTGTATATTTGCATGTGTGGTCTGAAGCACTGATGCCTTTTTTTCTCTTAATGTAGTGTGTATTCACAAGTCAGTCCTCCCACATCCCCACTTCTCCGAGCTCCCTCAGGCAACGAAAACACAGATATTTATTCTTTTTTTTTTTCTTTAACAACTTGCTAAGATGGTCATGTGACAGCCGAGATAATACAGCTGTGTTGTCTCAGTTATCTCAGAACCACCAGAGCCCAACATAAAACAAAAGGATAATCAAAAGGAAAAACACACACACACACACGCACGCACACACACACACACACACACTGATAAACAAGACTCAAGATGGTCCCTTTTGAGAAGACAGTATTTTTTTGTTTTGCCAATATAACTTCAACACTCAAATAATAATAATCATAATAAATCCAGGTCATTTCATGCAGACTGCAGAGTGGACACTTGAATATAGTGCATTTGAATATTATAAACAGAAGCATCTGACTACATGATAATATAAGAAAAAAAAGAAGAAAAAAAACTGCTGTAACACACTAGAGGACGCAAATACAATACTTCATGAGCAAAATTAAACACGGTGGCCAAAGCTTTTGTTACATACCGTATGTTATATATTGAAAATGTCCACTGTAAAACGTTGGTTTTGCATGATAAGTGCACTGTTTTAAGAGAGGGGTTGTCATTTTGGTCGAATGCCTCTCTGAACCCGAGGAAGCAATTACCTAGAACATTTAAGGGTTAACCGGGAAAATCTGAACTAAATTACAGCTTTGCTTTCTTAACTAGATCACCCTGCAGCATGGATGTTTTTATCATAATCTTGAAGGTTATAGTTTTCAAATGGCAAACAAAATAATTCATCGGATTTCTACTGATTCATTGGTCAGGTCAGAGAGAAAAAGTTTTAATCAGATTTTCAACATATACCCCAATTTTTTTGGTGTGTGCAGGGAATCTTTTCAGATGACAGTTAAGTTTTCAAACCACCCCTCTTCCTTTGTTCTAAAACAGCCTGTGATTTCACCATTTGTGATCTCCTCACATAAAAACATCCACACAGACACATCAGCCCTCCTGCAGGAGGCAAAATCAACACACACACACACACACACACACACACACACACACACACACACACACACACACACACACACACACACACACACACACACACACACACACACACACACACACACACACACACACACACACACACACACACACACACACACACACACACACACACACACACACACACACACACAGTTTACGAAAACAATACATTGAGTTTGAATCTAGAGAAAAAGTCTTTCACTGATCACTTGTGTTCACCTCTTCTTGTAGATTATCAGTAATAAGTGGAAGAGAGATTATCAGAAGAGGAGTGTTAGATCTTTCTTATAGACAATGTGAGTGAGAAACTTGAAGACTTAAGAATCAATAAAGAATCAACAAAAAGACTTTAGACATTCAGCCAGCGTGACGCCACTTCCACACACCACTAACTGTTACCTGTGCAAGTTGCGGAAGATCATTTAGGAAGGAGGGATGGACGGAAAGAACAGATCAGAGGTGGTGATTACTTCAGAAAAAAAAAAAGACAAAAGGCAAAACCTGTGACAAAACCCCTCACACTCATGGTTTAACTTGGGATCACCTTGCTTCGTTCTCTTTTTACACATTAAATTATATTCCATCCAGACAAACCATCGTGATATTGCCTTAAATGTTAAAAGAAAAGAAAAGAAAAGGAAGAGAAACAAACAGAAACCCAGAAGACATCCCCGTTGCCGTCATTGACACGTGTCCTGCCGAGCACGCCGTCCGCCCGTCTGTCACTGTGCTCTCTGTCTGTCTGTGTCTCTACAGGGCCAGCTTGCCAATGATGACTCCAATGACAAAGAAGAGAACGCAGAGCGCCAGGACGCGGGTGCTTAGGCCTTCGTCCCTCATGGCTGAGGTAGCCATGGCGGAGGAGGAAGAAGAGTGAGGAGAGCCCATTGAGGTCACCTTTCTCTTCCGCAGCCCGTCGTCCTCCTGCGTTCCAGAGAGAAGAGTCAGAGACACGGTCAAACCAGCTCAACACACAAACATACACAGTAAACAGGAAGCATGTAGAATATTGCAGTCTTAAAGTGCTGTCAGAAACGTCAAATCACAAGCTAAGTACACACAAATCCTCAACATAAGTACAACACTATAGACTCACGACACCTTTGTTGCCTAGTTGTGATGAGAAACACAACTAGGCAACATTGCCTCTTTGTTTTTGTGCGTCTCACCCTGATCTGTTTGTTTTCTTCCCGTAGCCTGTGCACCTCCATCTGCAGCCGCTTACACTCCTCCATGATCTTCTTCACCTCCCCGTCATCCAGGGAGGCGCTGGCTGACTTGGGCAGTGTAGAGAGCTCAGTCTTAACAGAGGAGGCAGAGGAACACACAGTTTTGTTGGTTTCACTCTCATGCTGTGGAGAGAGTGAGGGTGGGGGAGGATGAGAGGCAGGAAGGGGATGAAGAGACATGCAGAGAAGAGGTAGAGAGTGAAATGAAAAGTGAAAGAATAAATCCCTAATGAATAAACAAGCATGTAATGGGTGATACAGTGATGTGTTGCTGATGGGTAGGAGACTAGGAAAACATTGTGCAAAAGAAATTGAACTAAGGTAAAAATGCAATGTGAATGTTTCAATATGATATGATGTATTTAGATCTAATATGGCTATCATAAGTCTGAATACATTTAAATCTGTGAAATAAATGAGGCAACCTGGGAAAATGTGACTTTTGTGCAGCTCCACCTGACACTTAATGATTGAATGCTTAAAATAAACAAATGACCATAACCCAAAGAGTTAGACTTACAGTTTTGTCATTTTCTAGAGGCATCTCAAATGCACATCTCAACTTTGAATCCATCAGCTCTTCAGGCTTTGCCTCCTTCCACTGTGGGCAAGAACATCGAGGAGAGAAACAAACAGGAAGAATATGGTGTGAAAATTCATCCTGGGATTCTTTAGCATCTGATCAGTTCTGTTCATCTTTCACGTATTACAACGCATTACTTTACAGGAAATGTTCTACAGAAATTATCAAAAAAAAATGACATTCTCCAGATTATCGAAATGTATTATAAATGTTTCAGAAGAGTTTCTGCAGAATGAGACAATGCGACCCTGAGAGGGTTTAGCTGGAGGTAGTGTAGGTCCCTGAAAGATGAAGGTGCCTACAGCCTGGTTCACCAAAAGACACTTAGGTTTAACAGTCACATAGTTTAAGGAATAAATAAATAAATATGTCAACAAGAATATAATCACAAAGCATATCATATGCTCTGGTACTCACAACTCCTTCCATGTCAGTCATGCCGAATGGAGCCAGCATGGACTGCACCATGAATTTGTGTTTACTCTTTTCATTGGGGTCGTAGTCAAACGGCTGTAGCATAACTGTGGAGAAAAACAGTAACAGAATGGAGAGCCAGAACATTAGGGAAAGAGTGACGTCCTTTATTGGCCCATAACAACTATGACACAACCTGTAAATGAAAAGACGGCAGTCAGGTTTATGATTTGGGTTACACTGTGACCTGCCTGGATGATCATTTATTTTATCATTAAAGAGCACCATACTTTTGCTCGCAATGAATGTTAGAAATTCAGGTTATCAGTTTGATTTCCATGATAGTAAAACAAACAAAAGAAGTGTATTTACCTTGCTGCTGCAAAGATTTAACAGATATGCCTACTGATGGTTTCTCAACATTTCTAACCACAAGAGGCCGACTGCTGTATCAGTACAATCACTTTAGATCTGAGGTGGGAAGATTCATGCTGGTACTGACTGGTAGCTTGATAGAACTTTAACTCTGTTTTGTCAAGTTAAATGTTACTACTTATATAAGTGTTAGTGCTGGGGGAACTCCTCAATACATGCCTCCTTCTGCTTGGCCATTAGATCCACAAATGTAGTGATTTATTTTCCTCTGATACCAAATACCTAACCCTAATTTAGACATATAGTCTGAAAGCAAATGCAGATCATAACATTATTAAAACACAAAGTCAAAAATACAGTCATCTGATTGCATCAGTATCATCTAATTATCTGAAGGAGATGTGTGGTTTTGACTGGGCTTTTTACCCATGTTGTCAGAAGAAGCAAACATTTTTACGAACCAGAAACATTGACGGAGTTTCCAGCGTCAATGATGCCACTGTTTGGGCGCACACAGTATCTGCGAGGCGCGGTTGTCTTGACTTTGAAACACACATTCCTATCCGTGGGGTTGGTGAGCTTCAGAGTGGCAGTGACAACATCTGTAAACGGGCCTGAGGAGGAAACAGAGAAACAGGACAGTGACTCAAGGGTTAGTGATTTTACACTCGTATTTACTAGTAGTAGTTTGTGTGAATGGCTTAGTTTCCTAGTTAAGAATCAAAACTCAGTGGGCATGAGACAGACACTGTGTGTCTGCAGGGATGAATTTATAAGTAGTGCATGTGTGTGTGTGTGTGTGTGTGTGTGTGTGTGTGTGTGTGTGTGGGGCTCCCCAGAGTCTGTCGTAAACACTGCACATTAAACATTTAAAGGCAGTGGAAGAGCAGCAAAGTGTGCAAGCCTTTACGTTACTAGTCATGCCCCGCCCTCAGCCCAAACCTGGACACCAGAGGAGACTTACTACTGGTTTTAAGAAATGTGTTTTCGACAAGTAGCATCAGATACACTGAGTATCAGATACACTGAGCATCAGATACACTGAGCTTCAGATACACAAGCATCAGATACACTGAGCATCAGATACACTGAGCATCAGATACACTGAGCATCAGATACACTGAGCTTCAGATACACGAGCATCAGTAACTGAGTGGGCGTAGGCATCATACTCTTGGGTTCTCTTTGCAATTATCAATCCCTGAACCAGCAGCTCCTGACTGAACCAGTAGCTCCTGACTGAACCAGTATCTCCTGACTGAACCAGTAGCTCCTGACTGAACCAGCTGAACCAGCTCCTGAACCAGACTGACTGAACCAGTATCTCCTGACTGAACCAGCAGCTCCTGACTGAACCAGTAGCTCCTGAACCAGCAGCTCCTGACTGAACCAGTGGCTCCTGACTGAACCAGTATCTCCTGAACCAGTATCTCCTGACTGAACCAGCAGCTCCTGAACCAGTATCTCCTGACTGAACCAGCAGCTCCTGGCTGAACGTCTCTTTAGGCCATCTTGACCCGGTTCTACAGCCACATCAGCCTCAAGGCTTTCAGAGAGCAGCCATCAGGAACACCAGCTGATCTGTACATAACAACCCCTCTGCAGCTCACAGCAGCTGGGAGGGGATGGATGCTACAGTGAAGGACACCGTCACACCTCCATCCACACCGGGACACCGTCACACAGGGGTCACACAGGGACACCGTCACACCTCCATCCACACCGGGACACCGTCACACAGGGACACCGTCACACCTCCATCCAGGGACACCGGGACACCGTCACACAGGGACACCGTCACACCTCCATCCACACAGGGACACCGTCACACCTCCATCCACACCGTCACACCGGGACACCGTCACACCGGCGTGAAGAGGACGAGGTCCCAGCAGATATCTGGTGGTTCATCCTGTAAACAGAGGCCTGCTGACGCTGCAATGACAGCCAGGAGTGCAGCTAGCTAGCTAGGTTAGCCTGGTGCTAGCTAGGTTAGCTGGATGCTAGGTTAGCTGGCTAGCATCCAGCTAACCTAGCATCCAGCTAACCTAGCTAGCACCAGCCTAACCTAGCTAGCACCAGGCTAACCTAGCACCAGGCTAACCTAGCTAGCACCAGGCTAACCTAGCTAGCACCAGGCTAACCTAGCTAGCACCAGGCTAACCTAGCTAGCACCAGGCTAACCTAGCTAGCATCGTCGCACACAGAAACGGTTTCGTTTCCTCGGTCGGGGCCGCGCAGCGTGCAGCACAGAGCGCGGCCCCGACCCGGACCGACCCGGCGGGTCACTGCGGGTCTGGGTCGGTCCTGCGGGTCTCTTGTCCTGCGGGTCTGGGTCCTGCGGGTCTGTGTTCCTGCGGGTCTCTCGGTCCTGCGGGTCGTTACCTCTGAACTTGAGCTCATGCTGCGGCTCCAGCAGCAGGACCTGCTCCGTGCGGGCCATGTCCCCGCGGCTTCTGACGGCGGAGAGGAGACGACGGCTCAGGGAGCTCCGGAGACACGGTCTGCTGCTGAGGGAGGAGGACACGGGAAGAGCGACCGACGAGCGACACCGACAGCTGCGCTACCTGCTAATGCTAACTGTGCTAACAGACGCGACCGACGGAGGAGCAGCGACGTCACTGAGGGGCGGGGCTGCGGCGACGCGTCACGTGATGCCCGCAAACAAGAGAGCACACCCTGAAACACACCCTGAAACACTTTATACATAGATATATATATATATATATATATATATATATATATATATATATATATATATATATATATATATATATATATATATATATATATATATATATATATATATATATATATATATATATATATATATATATATATATATATAAAGAGAGCACACCCTGAAACACTTTTATATATATATATATATATATAAATATATAAATATATTATATATATATATATATATATATATATATATATATATATATAATATACCCTGAAACACTTTATATATATATATATATATATATATATATATATATATATATATATATATACATATATATATATATATATATATATATATATATATATAAAGAGAGCACACCCTGAAACACTTTATATATATATATATATATATATATATATATATATATATATATATATATATATATATATATATATATATATATATATATATATATATATATATATATATATATATATATATATATATATATATATATATATATATATATATATATATAAACATATATATATATATATATATATATATATACATAAAGAGAGCACACCCTGAAACACTTTATATATAGATAGGAGTAGAGCCGCTGCTCCTTCACGTAGCTGAGGTGGTTCAACATCTGATCAGGATCCTCCTGGACGCCTCCCTTTAGAGGTTTTCCAGGCACGTCCAACTGGTAAGAGGCCCCGGGGTAGACCCAGAACACGCTGGAGAGATTATATATCTCGTCTGGCCTGGGAACGCCTCGGGGTTCCCCAGGAGGAGCTGGAAAGTGTTGCTGGGGAGAAGGACGTCTGGAGGAGCCTCCTTAGCTTGCTGCCCCCGAGACCCGGCCCGGATAAGTGGAGGAAATGGATGGATGGATGGATATATATTATTATTATATATACCCCTTTACAGCTTATGTCAGTATTTTATCCCTCATGTTTTTCTAACTCTGTATTTTCATATCATCTACATACACACTGTAACTATTAGGATTCAGTTTGATACTTGTCAGAGTGCAACAGTTGAGACACAAACACGTGTGAGCAAAACTTCACTGTTAGACATGGGCTTACATCCCCAGGCCTCATATGAATCAGGGTTTAACAAAGGTGCAGTTTTAAATCAGTTCAAACTGTGGGGAGTTGAATATTTATTATACCCCGACACAGAAGTCCTGACATAATTTCTACCTTTGTCCTTTTCCCGAGCAAAATGACTATTAGTTATTTTCCAGGCACAAGATTCCTCTTCTAAATACAAAGAAATTTCCTGGTAGGACCTAAAACCACTTATATAATATGTTGGTATATATTGCCTTACAGCCAACAATGTTTTCCTTTTGAAATCCCTTCGGTACTTCACCTCACTAGTTATTTGTTGAATTTTATATTTGCTGCATGTCTTCATAGCTGACACTTAATTACATTTAATACACAGACATCAGATGTTGAGTACGACTGGTTACCATGCTGTGTTCTTCCTTCCAGGTCACAGTTCACCTTTACTTACTTTAAATCTACTTTTACAAATGGCTTCTTTTCCAGGGGGAAATATAGCTTCCTCAAATCCCACCGTACTCCACTTCTCATAGAAAACTAATATAAGATAGGAGCTAGGTTGCTGTTGCATCTTAAAGCAACAATTCACACCAAAAGCTAAATTCTGTCATGTTCTGCTTACCTCCTCATCATGTTGATAGGCCCACCAAACAGAGTGAATTTGCTCCTGTAAATAAAGCTCAACTATTGGTTGTATGGCAATAATTTCACATCTCAAAAAGCATCAAATAGAACATTTTAACAAGGTAAATGTTGTATTTGTAAATTCACATTGTGGCTTTAAAACACTTGGGCTGAACGATAAATCTGTGATTGGAGTCTTGTGTATATCCATCATGTATATCAAGCATATTTGGCCACAAAACATTCCCTTGGGGTGAATTAAGTTTTGTCTTGTATTTGCGGTATAAAAGAGATGAAAAAGTTAAATTTAACACTTTGTGTGTGAACCTACTTGCCGTGTGAATTTGATGGTGTGAAGTTTACTCAGGGGCTGGCTGGATATTTGACAAAATTGGGGGTAAAGTTATTCCTCTCAACAGTTTCAATTCTTCATAAAAAATGTCAGGACTTGTATTTCCCGTATAAGGTTGGATATTCACTGAGGATCTGGCTGCAGAATATAAGCAACCGGTTACACTTTTATGGGGACGGGGACTTTATGTCATTTTTTAACCTGAATTACCACATTGTTGAGCTTCAAAACCAGAGGCCCTCCCGTCAGAAACAGTTTTTTGCAATCTGAATGGTCGTCCCCATAAATACATACTCTGTGAATCTGAAGGGGAAATGATTGGTAAACAAACAGGAATCTTCATTTCCTCCAGCCTGCCTTTTCAACACTTTTGGCTTGTTAAAATGTAGGGATAAGATTGTAAAAAATGAGAAAGTACTGTGGCCTGTGTCTGTAAGTGCATTTACATATGTAATCACAGACCTGCTGCTGTCTGCACCAAAAGAAAACAACCTTTATTTCTTAGAGCTTCTGTTCAGAAAGTAGAGACCCATATTTGTTGTACACATTAAATGAGGACTAGGGCTCTGAAAGGAGAGAGATGCTAATACTGTACAGGCCGCCTCTGCTGTGCATCAGAAAATGAACTGAAATTGATTCTTTTTTTGTCATATTTTTTAGCCTTTTTTTTTGCAAAAGAATACAATTTGTGTAGAAACAAGCAAAGTTTTGCATCTGTCATCTCCTCTTTAACCCTTCAGAATGTCCTTTGCAGATGTCACTGAAAGAAAACAAAAGAAACCTGAACACAACTTCAGTTGAAAGCATTTAAGTTATAGCAATACGCACACTATCAAGTGTACAATTTGTCAAGGTTCATTTGATTCTAATAAAATACTTTTTTTAAAACCCATATACATTTCATATATTTATCTTTTTGGGGTATATGGATTCAAAAATAGACATTTAAATCATAAAGAGAGAATGGGAGGGTATGGGAGAGAAATAAAACTACAAAAGCTACGAATGGTTGTCCGCTGTCCCAGAGGAGAGGGAGAGAGGGAGAGAGAGATAGAGAGAGGACAGGGGAGAGAGAGAGATAAAGAGCGAGAGGGATAAGGAGAGAGAGAGAAAGAAAGAAAGAGAAAAGGAAGTGGAGAGGGAGGCTGGGAGTTAGGAGGGGATTGGCCAAGCTATACAGCGCAGTATGACACCCACTTTAGCTCATTACACACGTACAGTCGTGATCAAGGCACAGGGATCTTCTAAAAGTTATTTTTTTTCAATAAAGTTGTACAAAATAATACATTTTACAGTCTGTACAAGAATAATAGTTCAGCAGTAATGTAAAGACAGACATACAAAGGAGCAAAAGGTCAGGGAGGAAGGAGGAAAGGCAGGAGGGAGGGAATAGTGGGGGAGGTTCGAGCAGGCTGTTTGACCACACAAGTATAAAAATAACATAAAAACAAAAAAAACATTAGTGTCCCGTTTGTTGTCGTCATCTTATATTTTATACTTTAGGATTATTATATTTTGTTTTCTCTTGAAAAGAGCACTGCCAGGAAGGTAGAAGTGCAGATGGGAAGGTCGTGGTCAGAGGAGAGGAAGGGGAGTGAAGGAGAAAATGAGAGAGAGGGAGGAGAAATGTCAAGATGGATGGTCAAATCATCAGAGGAGAAAGAAGAGGGGTGAAAAAAGGAGAGAACGACCAAGACGGAGAGAGTAAAGATAAAGAAAGAGAGCGCACAGGGCACAATGGCACAAAGTCTACACAGACAAAAACAGCTGTGGAGACAGTAAAACAGGGTCAATCATGACAAGATGAGAGCTCTCTTTAACTTATATGGTACTGTACTGTAGTAGGATGCTTTCTGCCCTCCGTCAGTCAAGCTCCATAAAAGTTGGTATTTTTTTTGTTTCTTTTTTGTTTTTAACTCAATGTGTCCTCCTCACGTTTTGCTCCACTACCAACCAGACGAAGTCAGGTGGCAAAACAGGTCTGTGGAGAAGTCAAGGGACTGTCATCGTCGTCTCTGTAAAACGTGTCTAGACTCCATCAGGGACTCACATCGGAGTTGGCTCTGTCCTGTTCTTGTGAACCTTCACCCCACCCCATCCCTGCGGGCCCAACTGATCACAACACACCCCTGGTCCGTTGAGTCCGTGGTAACGCTGCTCCTCGGGGCTCAGCTGCGCAGTCACTCCGTCCGTTTAATCTCAAAGCACTGCGCCGGAAAAATCAGCCGACAGCTCAACCAGGCTGCCACTCGTCGGCATATCAGTACATGTCCGGAACCAACCGGTTGTGCAGTCCAGTTAAAAGCAGGTGTGATACGTTTCTGTGTTTGAGCAGATTCTGTGGTTGAAATTATGAATGTGTGTGAGTGATATGAAGGATTGGTGTTCACGGTTTGAGTCTGAGCACAGTGCTTTTTGTTTTTTTGTTAGATACAGTGTTCAGCTGATCTGTTACGACAATAATTCAACAGTTATCCGTTTCCCAGTTCTACTGAAGTAGTAGCTCGCGCCGTTTCCCTTCAGAGGGAAATCGCAAATTCCCAACCGCGGCTCAAACCCTCCACACTGCAGTTCATACAGTCCAGACTGGGCCGACCTGCGTTTCTAGAAAGGTGAGAGTAACTTGTGTGGGGGGAAGATATATGATGTTGAGAGGAGTGGAGCTGGGAGGATGGCTGAAGGTGAAGATCAGAGTCTGTTCATGTGTTAACCCCTAAAACCCTCCATCAAAATAGCTCTGTCTACTGCAGGTACGGAGGTTGCATCAGGGGAAGTTCTGGGTTGAAGGTGTGTTTACTGTAAGGGTGTCTGTGGGTGTGGGGTGTGTGTGTGTGTGTGTGTGTGTGTGTGTGTGTGTGTGTGTGTGTGTGTGTGTGTGTGTGTGTGTGTGTGTGTGTGTGTGTGTGTACGTTTTGGCCCCTGTTCCTTCACAAGAGCTCACACACTTCTGTGGAGGAGGGGAGTTCAGAGACTCAGGGGTCTTTCATAGTCCAGTTCATGTGTTTTTGGCCAAACACTTTTTTTTCTTTCTCCCATCACAACAGCTCGTACTGTCGCAGGTGCATCCGCTGAATGATGTCTCGACAGTCGTTGAAGACACGACGGATGTTTTCTGTGTCAACGGCGCAGGTGAAGTGGGGGTAACAGTAGTGCCTCCCGTCACCGCTCGCTGTGCTGATCCTCTGTAGACGGAGAAAGGAAAAGTGAGAAACTATTTCACTATGTATATATCAACCAACACATTTGCTGATTCACTGTTGAGATCTCCATAGCAGCAGTCTCCAAGTCTCATTTTTAACAGAGAGCCAATGCAAGGCAAACACATCAGCGCCATATTTAGCGAATAAAAGGATTCTAGACATTTGTTTATTGCCGACAAATCATTAGACTGATTCTCAACACTTTTCAACTCTCCGATCCTGTCTTTGGCGCTCAGACCAAGATCCATTGGTTCCTCCTGAAGATACATTTGTAACAATATGTCACAAATATATAGTTTCTTTTCTTTTTTCTTTAAAAAAAAAAGAAAAAAGGGAAAAATAGTTTCCAGCAGCAAATAGTGCATTTGTCTGGGACTACTTTCAGCTGCGAATGTATTCACATTTGGTGCTCCAGTGGGTATTACCAGCAGAGGATCAGTGTATGGGGGAAAATATAACATTTTGGACAACAATGGAGTTCTATGGCAAAGAGGAATAAGAAATCAAACAATATCGGTTTATAGTAGGTTTGGTCTTAGAATGGGATTTGTTAACAATAAGAAAAATATCGACTATTACCCTTTACATTTTGCATGTTAGAGAGCACAAAAGCAAACATTTGCTAATAGCACTTACCAGGAATTCATCTCTTATGAAGTACTTTGCCCTTGTAACACGTGGATCTTCTCCAGGCTCTGGTGTCGCTGGAAGAGGAGGGAGAGGCTATTGAATCCACATTTCTTAAGATATGCAATTAAACGGTTGAATGAGATCAAAGTGTCTAGAAGTGGATACAACTGCTCACCATCGTCAGGTGTGGTGTAGCGAGCAAATTCAGGAAAGTATTCCTCGATTTTGGACTTCCCTGCCAGCACCTTCTCTGCTAACAGGTCCTGTTTATTTAGGAACAAGATGACAGAAATGGTCCGCAGCCACCTGAGGAGAGCAAAACAACATGCATCAACATCACACACTGAACCATAAAACTGGGTGAACAGACACAAGAAGAAATATCTGCTTGGAGTTGGCCAAATAAATTCAAACAGGGTGTCAGTGGGTGTCAGCTCCATCTGCAGATGACATTAGATACTTCTTAGAAAATACTTCATACTGGATGGATCCCAACTGCAGAAAAATGCGTCTGTTTCATGAAAAGACTTAACGGTTCTGAAGATTTTCACAAGTGAAACCTCCAACATAACGAATACATTTTGAGGGTTTAGATTTAGTGTTCGGACAAATACATTCTAACTGAGGCATTAAACTCAGTTACCTCTGTCTGCTGTGATGTGTGACACGCTGCCAAAGATCTTGGTATTTTCCCACCATTCTGCAACTCTTACAGGGGTCACAATCTTTTCTAGAGATCATTTTCCAGGACTTGACCAGGACATTTCCAGTGAGGATCTAGCTGGTTAGCTGGTATGACTGACAGGGATCAAACTGTGCTCTAATATGTTCCTTTCTGTGGGAAGTGTGATTTAAAAGAAGTGTAGTCTATGGCTGTAATTTATCTATGAAATGCTCTCTTACATGCTTAGAGATTACAACAAATTGATTTAAAAATGTCAGTTTGCTAGGTTTATTAACTGCCACTGGCCCTTACCAGCTTATCACACAACACTTTAGCCCCTTCACTTGTGATATTAAATGGAGTTTTAATGCTATCACAGTCAATTCTGTTAGCCAGTATTTAGCCGGTGTTTTCGGCTCCCATTCATTGTTTTGACACTGGCTTCCCATTCATTTATTCATTATCAAACTCCCTCAACAATGCCTGAGACACATTTCAAAACATGCTAACCAATGTGAAAGTCATCCAGCGGGTATGTGACTGTGGTGTGAGAGCAGCCTATTCACACTGTGATCCATGAACTAGCATTTAAACGTTAATATGATCCTGAACTTAACTTGGCCCTTTCAGATGAAAATCTTTTTTAATCTAAGCTAAAGGAAAATTGGAGAATGTTGAAATACTTTTTCCAGGACAACACAAGATTTAACATTTTCAACGAGTTTTCACTGACTGGAAAAATCGGTCAACCCCTTTCAAGGTTTTCCAGGACGTGTGGGAACCCTGTTGTATTTGCTTACACATGACTCGTAAATACAGTATGTGATCCACCCATGACCGGTGTTAAACCGTGTTTGTTGCTAGGAAACCCCGCACTGGGTTATGCAAACATTCAAGAGAAAAAGCAGGCCTGTTTATAACGTTTCCTAGCCTTGACACTGGGCCTGATCGATTACCATCTGCTGCTAAACATTTCTTTTCTAAAAAGGGCTCTCCAATTTCAGTCTACAGACAGAATCCCCATTCATTGTGGAACTGGGAATCTGTGTAAACACACTTTTATAAAGGCACTTTTCCCACCACGTGTACTTCTACAGAACAACAGAAAACAACAGGCAGGCAGATCAACTATCTGTGTCTCTTCACCTGTTGTTCCAGATGTTCTTGAAGAGGTTGAGAGCTTCCTGTAAACGGTTGGTCTGATTGTCCTCTCTGATCACCATGTTGTAACTGCTACTGGCCACCACGAAGATGATGGCCGTTACATCTGAGGACGAGAGGGACAGAAAGAAATCAGACACAGGGACAGAAAAAGCCTTGAGCTGTGTGAGGTGAGAGGAAGCAGAAATAAACTCAAGTTACCGTTAAAGCACTGAATCCATTTCCTGCGTTCGTCTCTTTGACCGCCAACATCAAACATACTGTGTAAAACAAGAGACATTGGTGTCAACAGGACAACTACTGCCATCATGTGGAGAAACTTCAACTTAAATCTCATTTGTTTATATCCTGAGTCATTGTACATGTTTAACACTGAAGCTCTGTAGGACATTCTCATATATAATGTTATTTCACTGCCGTTTCTTCACGTGTTTTTACTCACTGGAAATTAACTTTGTCCACTTGGAATCTTGTCTCAAAGATGCCTGAAGTCAGAACTCTGCACCGCAGCAAATCCTGGTAGTAAAAAAGAACAAAACAGAAAATGTTACAAAAATGTTCCTAAGATCATAAAGACATCACGCAGGATTCTGAACGATTACACAGCAAGTCTGGAACAAGCTTTAGACTCTGCAAATGGCTTCTGTGGCCTGAACTTGTCGAATGCATAATATTTATCTTTAAAGGTTTAGAAAATTATCTGGAATTCAAAAGTGAATATAACAATGTGAAGAAGCTATGCTGCTCTACTCCAGGTCAAAAATGTAAGCAGAAAACGCTCAGATAAAAAAACAACACGGCTCCTATTTACTCTCAACCATGGGTGTGCACTGTTCAATTTGAGGAAGTGTTTTCAGGGATGCCAAACCGCATTAGCCTGCTCATTAATGACTGATATAGACAAGACTTTCAAACCCTCTTCCTCTTGAAATACCTCTGTGAGAAAACAAGATATACACGCATATTTAAGTGCAGGATATATTAACTTTGTGAGATTCACCCACCTGATCTGTTGGAGTGTAGTCATTCTGTTTCACAATGTCAATCTTGTCTAGAAAACTGTAGAGAAAGAAGAAGAAAAAGGAGCAGTAAAAACACTGTACTGATGAAATTGTGGTTTCATTGTAGAAGACTTGTACAGATGTGCTCAGGCACCACAATCAGTATAAAACAACTAAAAGAACAGTTTAAACTCCAAACATGACAGAGGACTTTTCTGCAGCGAGCAGCATATCTTTAACAGTCTGGTGTTTTAGTAAAAGGTTGAATAGATAGTTCACTCATAAACCTCAGCTGGGATATTATATGAAGTACAGCAGTTGTTTTATACGTGGCACAGACAGGCCCTTTAACACTTTCCTTTGAAATCAACATAAATGATATTGTGTTTTGCTTGTCGGGTGACCTTCAAGAGAGAGGCATCCTCCCTAATCATTCAATAGCCAGGGAAAACATTAAAGCACACATCCAGCATGTCAAAATACTACAGCACATGTGACAGAAGGAAATACACATAAAAACCAGTGATCAGGATGACAAAAACAGCAGAGGACACGTGTCCAGAAATCAGACTCTATATTACTCATTTCAAGTTTTAGGTCTGCCATGCAAAAGAAAAAGAAAATCAAGCTCTCATACACAAGCAAACTCAAACAACTTCAATTGTGTGCCACAATTATTCCTTTAATGCTGTTTTTGTCATACTGACTAAACAATTTTACTGTAGATATGAAGTTGGAGACGATAGGCCACCTGCAGCATCTGCCATGATTTCAAATCTCAAGAATAAATATCAGTTGGATGGGCATCCCAAAGAAAAGCCTTCAGGATCACACAAACATCTTCACTTTCAAATGTCTTCTGAACTTCAGATGCTCTATCAAAGTGAAATACAACCGATCAGAAATCTACACGAATGGTGTATTGTACAAAGCTGGTGGATTGATACGGTATGATTTGATCAGTTCACAATCAACACTGTGCACAGTGGTCGACAGACAATACGTTTGAAAACAGTCAAAACTCCAGACATGACTGAAACCATAAAGTGTCATCCTCCCTTATCAAGGTATCAACCGGGGGATCAATTTAGTAACCTCTTTTCCAACCCTGTCAATATAAGCTCTTTAACACATTTCCTAAAAACATGACAGACTGGTCAGGCTGGTCAGATTAATGTTGATGTGGGCAATGTAGTCATCTTATCATATAAGAGAATTCCAATAATATAACTTCTGTTTCATTTAGTTATAGGCTTGTTGAGTAGCCCAGGGCTGGTTTTTAGCATCACAGTTGAAAGGTAAGAGGGAAAGGAAATGAGCAGTGAACTTGTCATCTCACAACAGTATGGGAATCTAAGGAAATCTGTGTATTTCTGAAAAACAAAGTGAAACTCAATAAAAGAGAGATAGACGGAGAAAAAAAGGCTAAAAGGAAGTGCACGTGAAAGGGGAGAAGAGAGTGAACATGAAAGAGGGGAAGACACAGACAGAGAGAGGACGACAGAGAATGAAAGCATAGTGGCGTCTGTCTGACATTACAGAGCAGATTTCAAAAATAGCTCCCCAGCGCCCTGGCCTCCAGCACGGTTACCATGGAGACCCAACCGCAGGCACTATTAATAGTCTATCAGCTCCCAATCTAGTTTTGGCTGGACTGGATCCAGAAAGACGACAGACAGACGGATGGAGATGTAGAAAAGGAAGACTTGGGAGAAAGAGAAACAAGAACAGGATGAGCTCCAGCTTTCATGCTTCATGTGTGAGAGAGAGAAGGGAGGGAACAAAAGACTGGACCGTACCATCTCAACCACCCGAGGGATAAATAGGGGGGAGAGGTTCTGGTATGAAAACTATTAAAAAACACCAACTGAGGTGCTAAATTAAATGCACGTTATATTCACCAATTTACAGGTAATAAACCAGATTCACTAGTAAAAAGCTGCTCAGGTTACAGGAATGCAGTCCACAGCGGAGAGCGACGGGATCCTCCTAACACATCACCCCATCCTCCTTAAACATCCTCTGATCTGCAGATGACTCAGCCTCGGCCATGTTTGCTCCCAAACACTGCAAACTGCTGCTGTTACATGAAAACTATTCCACCATAATGTTTCTTTTCTCTGTGTTTTACCTGCCTTTGCTTTGGAAATGATAACTAGACAGTCGATCTGAGCAGTAAAATCACATTTTAGATGCCCTTGTACAATCAAATACATATGTGTCATTTAGATTTTGTGTATCTGACATTAATTTAGTCTGAGATGTTGGACATGTGCATCAATAAAGAAACAATTTAGTGGCTGCTTTACATAACAGAGACAAAACAAATGTTTGAGATCACAGCCAGTGACGACTGAGTTGCTTCAACACTGAAGCTTCAGAAACTGGTCAGCTCGGCTTTGAGCATTTCCTGAGATTTCTCTAAGCTTCCACTGATAAAAACTCCTAAAAATATGTCGAATTGCAAAATGTTGCTAATGCTGGTGCTATCTATGCATTGCCTTAATATCCATATGTCAGTTTGTACAGGAAGGAAATAAAACAATTCTTCAGTGAACTGTATGCCTGTGTAAATAACATAATAACATAAGCGAGGTACACATGGAGGCTCAATCATATCTCTGAAGGTATCTAATGGGCACAATGCTTGTGGTGGTGTCCTACAGCTGCCACTAGATGTTACTGAAGAGCCAAATCCTACAGCACCTTTATGATAGTACATGAACTGGGTACTTCTAAGAATTTATTTTCTTAGATACACAACACATTACTGTAAAGCTGTCTAAAGTTTACATCAGACATGTCTGTGGTATTCAATCAAAGCTGGATAACGACTTCTCCTTTTGATTACGTTGTGTAGGGAGGAGAGAAGAAGAACACTTGTTTATTGCTGTAACAGCAATTAGAACTAGAACAGAAACTGTAAAGTGTTTTATACTGGAGACACAACACCTAGTCTGAAATGTAATAAATCTGTCCGATTGATAGATCACATCCCTTCACATCGCTTCCCTTCACAGTAATGAATCAAAGCTTTTCGCAATATCGGTAAAACAGAAAAACTCTGTTCATACATACATACATACATACATACATACATACATACATATACACAGACACAAACACATATACACACGTATATATATTATTTTGCATTAAACGGTACTGTGCCCCTCATAAACTGGTAGCTGTTACTTACTATTGTGCACAGTCGATTAGCTGGTACTCGTTGGATCTCTCGAAGCACGCCCTGACCCCCTCATCCTGCCACAGCGTCTTCGTATGGTCATAAAACTCCTGAGGAGGAAACAGAATTACATGAAGGACACAAAGTCTCTCCGAGCCACAGAAGAGTAACATATTCGTTCTTGCTGCTTATTAGGATACCCAAATTAATGTACTGGTGTTTGTGTGTGTTTACCAAGCTGACATATGATGCACAGTTTCATCTCATTGCAATGTTGGATTAGTTACTGTATTGTAAGTAAAAAAATGCTTTGCTTGAATAAACAGGATCAATTAACCCTCCGTTATCCAACATTCTGGGTTATTAACTGTGCATTTTACACCAAATATGAAAGCTAGAAGAGAGAAAGGAGGACAGGGTTGTGTGTCTGAGGGCACTGAGCTCTAAGCGTACTGTTGACACCACATGCGGTGTACGTTGTGCCTAGGCAATGCCTGTGTACATGTCTGTTAATGTAAATAGTGGTGTGGGGAAAGAGAGACACCTCACAATACACAGGCACTATAGAAGGACTCATTTACATGCTGGGACACAGCTTGGATTAACCTCTTCACTTCTTGAATTCTTTGTACTGACAGAGCAACAGGTGCCCTCTGTGCATTTCATTTCAAGGGTGTCTGTGAAGTTGCCAGAAACACATTGATCCAGGCAGCAAACATGAGCTGGTAACAAAATCATCTAACAACACACACCTGCAGTTTGTGCCACATAATGTCATCAGCATCATAGAATTCATAATCACAATAAAGTAGATATTTTAAACTGAGGGATCTGGAGTTCTTGTACATACAGTTTCATATATTTAGAGCAAGTTTTAAGTGCTAATCCTAAAAGTGGTGCCAATATGACACGTGTTTTGCTACAAAACTTTTTCATAAATGCAGACATACGTTTTGTGTTCAGTCTTAATATGAACTTTGTCTTCACAAAATATAGTACAAAACTAGCAAAGAGGAATACATATACAGATATATTACAGGCCAACTAGAGGGACTCAGCAGTGTGTGCTGCATGTGTAGGGCTGTTAAAATAAATTAACAGAAACCTTGTGGTTTATTTGCCCACGAACTGTCCTAATTCAGGCCAAACACAGGCTACTTCCTTGTTTCAGAAGGGGAAAAAACAGACGCCTGTCTATATACACACACATTCATATCAATGAAGTAAAACTATAATGAAACAGATCAATTAGCTATGTGTAATGATTTGTAGGAAACTATCCCATGTTTAGTAAAGCATAAAAGACAACCAGATAAATGAACAGTGTCACAGTCCCCCCCCCACACACCTCAATGTTGTGGAGTCATGTGCTGGGTCATACGCTCTTGTCTGCCTTAGGTGCTGATTTTCTGGTCTAACCTTGCAAAGATGCTTACATCCCCATCACAACAACCAGACGAATACACGCCAAGTCACTGCACACACACACACACACACACACACACACACACACACACACACACACACACACACACACACACACACACACACACACACACACACACACACACACACACACACACACACACACACACACACACACACACACACACACACACACACACACACACACACGATTCGGAAACCAAAAACCAAGAAAAAGAGTAAAGACTAAATTTAAGAACTGAATATGAAAAACAGACAGACAATCAACAAAATTTACATCCACATGCTTGTGTGGAGTCTTTCAAGTAGATCGAAAAGCTGAATAGACTTTCGCCATCCTGTTTTATAACTTGGAAACTATGCCATGCTCGTCATAAACAAGTCAACCAACTAAACAAGTAAAGCCAAACAGCAACCGTAAACAAATAAGTGCTTCCCAACAGTTCAGCATGAGTGGAATTCTTGGGGCAGGAGGGTGATTGAGTGGTTAAAGAGAGTATCCCGCAGAGGAAAACTCACAGATTTGAATCCTGTACTATCTTCCATAAGTAACTTTTTTGGGGATCTATTTCTGTATTGTTTAATAAGTGAAAATGAATGTCCATTATAACCATCCTCTGTAAATGAAAACTGTGTGTTTGTTAATATTAAGGGCCAAAGATGAACCATGACAGTAGCTGAAAAATCTAACAGACGTTTACAATGCACAGTTTGTGTAACACTTTAACATTTGCTTTCATTTTCATTTCCAAATAAGTTGTTTTACTAATATGGTTCAACCTCTGAGTCATATACAACCCGTTTGCTTTATAGATCTGTCACATCCAAGTCTCTGCATTCCTGTATCTCTAAAGTAACATGTTGTGTAACAAGTTGCATTTATGTAAAGACCCAGGTTACACAGCATACATCTAATTTTCCTTTCTTTCACCTCTTTATGCTTTGTGATCATGAATAAAATCACAAATACTTGTAGGACTAAAACTAACCATTATTGTACCTATTAATTATTTTCTAGCCCAAAGTCTATAAACTTTACGTTACGTTGTTATAATTCCCCACTGCCTGAGGAGACGTCCTTACTTTTTTTGTTTAATTTGAACAGCATAAGAAAAGCATCAAGTTCTCACATTTCAGAAGCTGAAACTTGAAAAATGATCGGCATTTTTGCTGACATACAATTTCTTGATTATCACAATAGTTACCAATTCATGTTCTGATGATTATCTAATCAGTTAATCAAATTGTCACCCATCATCCTTGTTAGGATCAGTTGCTTCACACTACCACTCACTTTGTGCCCTTAATTGCAATGTTAACGACCTGTTAGCAACAAAAATCTTTTTAGCTGCATTGTCACTTGTATGTGAAAAAAAAACATTCTTTCATTGTGCAGTTTTTCCATGACAGCAAACTCATCATGTGTTTACAAACAGAGCGCTCTTTTATAATCAGTCATGCTATTTATTCACTCTTCCTCTCTTGATGTAATGCTCTCCCTCCTTGCTTCCTCTCCCTCTTTTACAGCCTCCCTTTCTTCTTCTCTCTCCAGTAACTGTTACAGTACATCAACAAACCTCAAACCGGGGACCAGAAGATCTAAATCCTCCATATGAGATGAGACACTGTGTGACATTTCGTGCGGTTATTGTTTCCATTTAGTTTGGATTGCTATGGAAATCGTTTCTTATCAACAGTGTGAACATCAGTTTTAAAAAAAGAAAATCTAAATCTAAATGATCACAGTGTGGAAATGTAGTTCAAGCACAGAATAAAGTGTTCCTTAAAAGCAAACAAACAGAGGTTGTGATAACAATGCTGTTCAGCTGCCAGCTCTCAAGTCTCTAGTTTCCCACAAGGAAGTGCAGACTGTTCAAATGAACCCACACTTCTGCATTCAAACACTAGGAGACTCTAAGTTTGAACAAAGTTTTATGAGATTTATTTTAGTCAGTGTCATGGTTTGTCTATTTCAAGTCCGTTTCAAGACCCGGAGAGTTGACTTTGATATTATACTGAAATAAGAGGTGGCCAGGTCTGCAAATGTGTATAAATACAGTTTGTGATAAATGGGCTTAACATTTAAAAACACTGATATGGTTGTTCAACAAACTGCAGCATTTTCAGGGCAACATGTTTTTATTTATCTCTAATTAATAAGCAGATGTGTCAACAAACATGTACTGTATCAGGGGAACCAGATTTGATCATTTACTGGCAGACAGATACCTCAAAGACAACATAAAAGACATATGGCGAGGACTGTGGTGGCAACATGTTAAAAGGAGATGAATTCCTATTGCTAAAACTTAAACTGCTTCGATTCATACATGAGACTTAGTGAATGCAAAAGTGAATTAAGCCTGGCCCCGCAGGTGGCTGTGGATAAACAGTGAGACTCCCAGACTTCCAGGTTTAGTCTCCTGGCTCAGACAATTAGTGATGTCCCACTGAGAATACTAAACTCACAAAGACTTTAACCATCAGGTCATTAGTAAACCTCAGTGTTTGCTACCTGTGTCAAGGGACTATCACCTGGGATTTTGGGACCATTAATACCTATTATCATCTCCTGAAACACACACAGCTGTGGATATCTGCACCTGTTGATAATGGATTACATCGGCCAGAGCTCTACGACAAGCCCACTTTTTGGGGGGTAAAAACAACAAGGGGGACACCTGAAATGTTCATATAAAAAGGTACTAAAACTACTTTACTACTGTAAATGCGGTAGATCAAACTTTATCCACATGGTAGTTATAATTAAAATTTGAACTGTAGGCCACATAGTGAAAGGGCAACAATAAGAATAAGATGTTGTGTTCTTTGATACGTCTGTGATTGTGTGTCTGATATTGTACTACTCACGGAGGGAAACTCAAAGTCCTTCTGGCTGACGAGGTTGAGCACGTATTCGATCCGGTACTGGTTCTGTGGGCAGGCCAACTGCACTGGTGGTGCCAGGCTGCTCATAGCTGTTACTATGGTCTATAACAAACACACAAACCCAAACAAAATACATTGAAGTGGGGATGACAGAAATACAGAAGATGGACAGCATTTAGTAAACATAGTATCTAGTGCTACTTTATGTTTTCACCACTTACCTCAATAGCCTCTTTAATATTATTCTTGATGTCATGAATTTTCTGCTTCTTCTCTCTGAAACAGACACACAGATTCAGTGACAATCATGTTAGGGATAAACGATGTACAGCAGTAACACACAGACTTCGGTGTGTTTTCACGATGAAGGAATACAAGTAAAGAAAGAGATACAGTGGTATCACAGTGGTATATCACATTAATATCCACCATCAATCATCAGCAGAACTACAACACACTGTGGATCATGAAACATGTTGTTAGTCTATATCCCCTGATACAGAGAAACTACAAATTAAAGCAATATTACAGGGGTGCTACGGAGATTGAGTTTTTCACTTAAGTGGAGTTTGGGGAGCACCCTTAAAATCTTTGTGCGTATTTTTTCTGTACACAGAAGACGTTTGCAGATGTTTTCATGTAAAAAGTGTTTAAACATGAAAAAAAACTACAATTATCACAGAAAATATTTGAATAAGATACAACTGTTGCTGAAAATGCTGTTTAAATACAGTAAGTAATACAAATATTTCAAAAATAGACATAATGGTTTACATCTGATGACTTAAAGTACATGAAATGTATGGCACGATTGTCAGTGGAATACAGGGGATCCTGCAAACTGTCCATGTATATATATGTATATGAGCCGTTTATATATATATATATATATATATATATATATATATATCTCACAATAGAGAGTTTAGTTAGCAAGTATTATTTTAGTGAAGTAAAAAAAAAGGAAGCAGTTTCATGATACAGCGACTGGTTGATTCAGTGAGCTGCAGTGAGATTGTTTTTGATCTGGGAACGGTAAACAGACCTTCATTGGCACGCGTGCTGGAGAAATTATGTCTGTCTGCTGTGAAGGATAGCTGTTTGTACAAGACATTTGGACTCTCTGTGACAGAAATGTTTCTATTAAAGGCAACCAGAGAGCCAGTTAGTCTATCTCTCACCTTGAGCCTGCCAGGACAACAGCGCATTGTGTTTACAATAGTTCTATGTCAGTGACAAAGGGCAAGATGGGCCTCTTTGGTCTGTGCCAATTCCTACTTTTCACAAGAGACTCTGCTGCACTCTACCAAATTGATGCAAATGTTTAACAATTTCTTTACACTAGTGCAATTTGCATTCATTAGTTTGACTAATTCATTTGATTACCAAAAACCAAGGTTGCACAATTCCTTCACTATGCAACCTAACAGGTCAACTCTGCCAGGAGGTCATTGCTCTAACAGTCCCGGTTGGAGCTGCATGTTTGCAGCAGATTATCAGATGAGGTTTCTTAGTTGCTCACAAAAGGACCCACTTATATTTAGCAGGCTGCCGATTGTCCACACAGAGGAGCTTTTTTAACCCGGTCAAACTTTGGGTATAATTTAAAAGTGTTAAATTTAAAAAGTGTGAAATTAATTAATTTAACACTTTTAATTAATTAGTTAATTTAAAAGTGTTAAGTTATAAGTAGAGGGTTTTCTCTGAATTCTTGGTAAACGGTGAGAAGCGATGGGTCGTCTGCCCCGTGGGTTAGGGTTAGGGTTGGTAGGTGTTTAGACATGCAGATGCAGACATGTCAATATCGCCACCTACAGCCAAAGACACTCAAGTAGCGTAGACTCTTCGTCAAGCTTACGAACAAGATTTCTATGTACGAACAAGATTTGCTGACATGTTGGCTAAAGATGATCTTAAATCAACATCTGAATGAACACAAATGGGTCAATAATGAGAATGATTTTGTCACATCAACAAGTTACCATGTCGTTGCAGTAATACTAATTTGATTTCTGTCACATTTTAGCAGATGCAATAATAACAACAACAACAACAACATAAAAACAAGAAATGATAATATTTACAATTAATAGCAACTGTACTTTTGACAAGAAATGAATGCCTCAAACAAAATCCCCAATCTACAATCTGTTTGTTCAACAAGTTCGGTTCAGAATTTGTTACAGAAAGGCTTGAATAATACTTTAGTGAGTGGTTACGATCCCACTAACATTATTTTACTGCATGTATGAGACTGAAAATGCATGCAGTCTTACAATACAATTACTACTTATTATGAAAGTTGCATAATACTCATTGACAAATGTTAAGAGGGGGTAAGAGAGTTTATTGGGTTATGAGGGAAATTGAGAAGGCCTTGTTTACTTTTTCAACCTGATAGTCATTAAAAATCACATGGCCGCGTGTGTGTGTGCACTCTCCAATCATGGGAGGACAACTGCAAGCCTATGTGTGGTTAGAGAGAGGGGGAGAAGACATGACAACATGCTTCATTGATGATATCTCATGATAGTATGTTACGGTGAATAAATGCAGATGACAGGGACTGAATTCAATATCACAGTAATTATAATTTTGTTATAATTCAGTGTGTCGCTGAATGGATTTGTCTACAAAATCTTATGATGAATAATTAAATGTATGTTCCTTGTATTGAAGTCCATAGTATAAGAGAGGCAGCTGAAGACACGTGCACATCTGGAACTAATGTCCTGTGTTCGCACAAACAATGGAACGGGAACTTTGGGCATTGATAAATGTATCAATTATATTTTCAGTTAACTAACTGATCATTTAGTCTATACAATAGGAAGAAAGAAATTGTGAAAAAAATGCCCATCTCAGGATTAAAGACGAAAATAAATTTACAATGAAATGATGTTTGTTTTATTTAACATTAATAAAAAATGAGAACATTAGAGGATCTGGAACCAGTCAACGTAAAACTGAAAGGCAAAATACTTACTTGAAAGTTAAAGCGTCTGTTATTCAAAACTTTTTATATTGATAATAATGAATAATACTGGACGTACCCAAAGAGAATCATCAGCGGGCTCTACATCCTGTTAGCTCTGTGGAGCGCTACGCGTCTTTCAGCTGATGTTTCGGTTTAACGGCCCGTAAATTGGAAACTGTTTCGTTTCATTCTCACTGCTCTCATCACATCACGGCTTTTGGGTTTTATCTGAGCTTTTCCGACCGTAACAAAATGTCCCACGCATACAAAGCTCTTAAGTTGACCACCTAACAGCTCCAGTGATGGGGCTGGTGGTTATATGCCTTGTCTAAGGGCAGATCAGTCATAGTTGAGAAGAATAGAGAAGGCTGAGTCAGTCAGTCAGTCATTCATTCATTCATTCAAATTGGGCCAGCACTTGGAACCAGCAGCCTTCCGGTCACAAGCCAATTACTCTGACCTTTAGGTTACAACCCTCAATCCATTCACCCAAAATCTTTTATCGAGGCGTTACTGAACTCTTTCAGTCCAACACCAGTAAACATATGTCCTGTTTCAGGATCCAGGTCTGATAGAGCATGTTTCTATGCTCGTCATGTGGGGACCCACAAGCAACTGGCCTGCAACACTATAGTTTTGGTTTTAGAAGAACTTCAAAGACACATACAGTCAGACACATACATATGGAGCAACATAGAGTATATGGAAGTTTACTACACATAAAGAAACTAAAGAAAATCAACCAGATAATCCAAACAATGTGACGCATCAAGCTAGAAGTGAGGACGCCGTTTGTGTTTTTGTGTCTTGTCATTGAGGACTCCCATCCACCTGTACACAGACACACATATCGACACACACATTGGTCAGCGTTGTCTCACCGGGCAAAGATGCTAACATTCCCATCACAAGATCGCAACAGCAGAATTGTAATCTTTTGTAAGATGTTGTTGAGAGTTGGGTGACAAATCAATCAGCTGTATATCCACAAGAGCAGGAGACTGTTTACTTTGGGCAATAAGGGGCAGAAGCTGGGTGTCTTCTAATGACAGTCAAAAAATGATTTCTCTTTGATATTTTTTTCTATTTAAGCCTAATGGGCATCTACTCCTATATTTATTAATACCTTGTTATTTTAACTAAGATACGACAACAACAATCATCAGCATTTAACAACTACAGTTCCTCCAACAGAGTTTATTGGAAGATATAGTTCCTGACACAATGGAGATAAACGTTTGGAATATACAAAATTGAACTCAATTAACTTGGTTAGACTAACTGACATCTATATTTACCTTTTATGGAGCTGCTAGCCAGCTAACAGTCGGTGGATGAGCTCAATAGTTACTGTTGTCAAAACAATCAAGTGTCTATCATCTCTTCCAGCCGACATTGTCACAGCATATTAAATACAACACTTTCATTTCTGCACTGCAGTCTGACTAGGCTACCACACCGTCTTGAAAGCACTGGTTATGTGTCAACACACAGGCCTTCTCTAGCGGGAAAATACATGGTCAAATTATTGAAGACTAAATTTACATCATAATGGCTGACTAGTATGGTGTGATTCAAAGAGCAGCCATGTTAACCTGAAGACTGCATCTTATTTCAAATTGTCTGTAAAGTCCACACTTCATACAACAAACACATGATGATTGGTTTACGGAACTCTATCATTTTAAAGGGTCCTCCAAAAGTGGCCGTCAGTATATAGTAAGACTTTAATCATATCATACTCACTCTGCATTGAAGCCGTTGACATGAAGGATCCTCATCTGTTTCACTATGGTGCTCTTTCCTGACTCTCCAGCTCCTGGGAAACAGAGATGAAAGAAGAAATATTAGGAATCTCTTGACATGTGAAACAAGACAACGCACACGCACACGCACACGCACACGCACACGCACACGCACACACACACACACACACACACAGTTGAGATAAAGACCATACATATTTGTCTGAAATGTCTCTTTACAGTATGTTTACAGAAGTCTCATTTCCCATATTTGGATACAAGCGCTGTTTCAGCTTTAAATCATTTGGCAGAACATTTTCAATGAACAAACAACAGATTTCACACATGACTGGGACATTATTTGGCAAAACCGGGAGAAGAGGCAAGGACAGTGCTGCATGGTCATGGCTGAAATAATAAGTGGGTTATTCCACTTGATACGGTGATCACAATCACAAGATTGAGACCTGATGATGACTGTTTTTAGACTTTTCCATGGACAGTGGGTTTAAATATTTCCCTTCAAAAGCAGGTGTAGAATTAAAAAAAGCTCAAAATATGTCAGTATGTCCTGAGAGGAAAATGTGATCACTGTTATGGTCTGTGCTATTTGCTGTCAACGAACAGTAAACTGCAAAAAGGATGAATGTTGCTAAAAGGCATTGTGACTAGAGACGAGCTAGTTAGTGGTGTGCTGCATGTTTGTGGATGGCCTGCGCTGCTGTAAGAACGAAACTTGCATCTCTTGTTCTGTAACGCCACGCCTGCAGTATGTTCAACTGCATGAAGGCTGGGCGGCTTAAAGCTCAACAAGTTGCAACTCTCACACGGCCCATTGCCTTTCCTGTCTCAGACCTAAAACCTTTTTCTTTCTTTCTGCGGTCACTTCTCCTTCCTTATCTTCATCTTATCTCAAGGTGAGATTAACAATGACTCATAACTTCCCCTGAATCAAATACATTTAATTATTTGAGCAAAGGATCTATACAAGTTGTACAGTTTATATATAATAAAAAATAAAGTAATGTGAAGTAGAAAAATGCACCCATCTGCCATAAGATCAATCCTAACAAGCTAATCTTTTTTTTTATAAAGTGAAGACTGTGGAGTTAATTGTTTATTTTATTAACATTAATATTGTTCTTTATTATAGCTCTGTATGCTTATAAACTATTTCAATAACTTTTATTAATTCAATCTTTCATAGTTAAGTAACAGTTCAGGGACTATAGATAGAAAATGGCCACTTGGCTCTCTGATGCATTTACAGCAGTGTGTATTAATGTAAGTGTATCTGTTAAATAAACCAGTAAATAATATAAGGAATGTATCTTATTTTCAATCCAGTTTGTCTTAATAATTACACATAGTGGTATCACCATGTGTGTCACTTCAATACAATGTTGGTCATGTTTAGTAAATCTATAAAACGTTTCAGCTGCAACGTGTGACTAAGGGACATGTTTGGATGGACATGCTGCTATCTGTGTTCCACACAAACGAGCTGGAGACCCTGGTGAGCTTTTGGTGACTTTTATTATAGCTGAGAATAGTCTCCCTATATAAAGATTTGATCTGAAGGAGTAGGCGTGACATTTCTAAAAGTAGACTTCATTCTTGGTAACAACATTCACTACATCTATGCTGTTTGGTAAAGGCAAAGACCATTTCCAAATAACAGCCATTTGTCAAGTATCTTTAATGACTGGCAGTTTTTAACAGCCAACGTTTCCCACCCCCGATACGCATTTGTGTTTGTCAGGCACACTATCAGACAAGTCACAGAAGAGTCTGGGACTTGGGCATTTTGGCGGCTCAGCAAGCTACAGCACATACCATGAACTCAAAACATCATGCTCTCAAATCTAACTGATGACCTGAAGTCATAATGTCAGCTCTCCTCTTTCTCTCCCGTCCCGCCGTCTTTTCCCACACTACAAAATGAAGCAGAAATGCCACCACATCTTGCAAAATACCTGCATGACATAGTAAAGAACAATAGCGTAGCCTGTCTCTCTTGTGTATGAGGAGAAACCATTTTAGGTTGCAAAAACACACAAAACTCAATCAAGTGGAGTTTTGAACCTGAATCATTTTGAGTAGCAGAAGTGTGTCCATAGTACAAAGTATTAAAAAGTTAAGTACATAAAAATTGGACCTCAATGATGGTAAGATTCGTCGTCTCTATACTGATTACTTTAAAAGATACTTCCATATCGTACGTTTAGCATTTCAAATACTATTTTAAATCAGTGCAAAGTTGTTGTACAGCTTTAGGTTAAGACAGCGTTAAACACTGATGCATTTGAGAAGTTTAGCCGGATTACAGTCTGCAAAGCGAATTATCGGCAAAAGTAAAACTAAGAGGATAATGGTCATCAGCGGTGCATCCGACAGGCTGATGAAAGTTTAAAAACACACCAGTAGACTTTGACAAACTGCATAAACACCTCCAAAACATACTCTATAAAAACAAAGTCCATCCAGGGTGTATGTCTCTTCCGACATGATACAGACCAGGTACAGAGGTCAGGAATGATACTAGCATCTACCAGTATTATCAATACAGCTGTTTCGAGAAGTTATGAAACAAAACAGAAAACTTATTGTTATAAATATTACACGGCATTATATTAGCAGATAGCATGGCTGCTAATGGATCTGGTCCGCTCTGAAGGATCTATACATTTGATGACAAATTCCCTGAAACATATCAGTAATGATTTTGTGTATTCTGAACCCGGAGACATGGAAATACTTGGCATATCAAGTTCCCAATGTAAAGCTTTTTTTTTTTGCTTTGCAAAAATTGGGGTAGTATTGCACTGTCAACTAAAATACCTGCTATGATTTTACTAACAAGGTCACTTAAATTGTTGTCACAGAATTGTGTTGTGAATAAAAAGTTTAGATGAGTCTGATTGGGTAAAAACTATTAAGTGAAATAAACTGTCTGATTAAAAGCAGGAAACCAATAAATATTGATTTTGAATAAAATAATGTAATCTGAAGGTCATCATCTCTTCAGTATAGAGACTCTAGTATGTAAAAGAGGGGACTTAAAATAACTGCCAGCTCTTAATACACCACAGACTTTGTACCGTCACTCCTTTTGTGGGTGTCACTTTATTAAAGTGAAGCAAACTTCAACATGAGCCACGAACCCATCACCACTTTGATCAGGTGATCTGTTTAATCCAATAACTCGTGTAGTTCCAGTTGCAGGTTACACTTTTGCTGAGCACCATAATCCAATAATCAATAAGTTCATCCTGATGGACAAACACACTATAAGGTCTGCTCTGCAAAAAGATGGCCACAATGGGTGTGCCAACAACAATTAACATACCACACCACAGCAACTGGCCGTGTTTTGGTTCAAGACCCTTACAAAGCACAAGGCATTACATTTCTCAGCTGCATTGACCGATCGTCTCTTTGGCTTTGTTTGCCATTCAGACGGATCATCCACAATATGCAGAGGCACGAATAACAGCCTGCAGGTCCACAGGTCTGTCCTCTACCAGTCAAACTGGGAGATGATATAAATGAAAGGCGACCAACTTTACGGCAGACATCTTTGTTTTGGTTTTCATGTGGGTGCTGTTCTTCTGCTTTCCTTAAGTCACCACAACTTCCTCCCCAACATAAATACAGGCGTGTCGTACGATACGCACCCTGCCTGGCATCTCGGTAATCTTAGATCATGATTCTGACCAAGAACACCACGGCTTCTTAGAAGTGGTCAGCCTGCTGCGTACGGACACATGAGGAGGGGACAGAAGGGCCGGCAGGGAAAGTTAGACACTCGTACTCGTCTCTTATGTAATGTAGAGACCCAGCCCACCTCCAGCTCACTGTCTGACACACACACACACACACACACACACACACACACACACACACACACACACACACACACACACACACACACACACACAACACACACACACACACACACACACACACACACACACACACACACACACACACACACACACACACACACACACAACACACACACACACACACACACACACACACACACACACACACACACACACACACACATCGACACAACACACACACACACACACACACACACACACACACACACATACACACACACACATACACACACACATACACACACACACACACACACACACACACACACACACAACACAGACACACACATACACCACACACACACACATACACACACACACACACACACACACACACACACACACACACACACACACACACACACACACACACACACACACACACACACACACACACACACACACACACACACACACACACACACACACACACACACACACACACACACATGTTGAGCCTCATACATGTATACATGTTATCTCTGACACTACCAGGTAACATGAGCTGCTGGTTGGTGCTCAGGCCTGAGCTTCATAGCATGCTATGTAGCTAAGCTAATGCAGCTGATGAGACATGTTCACATCATGCAGACATGAGGAAGCAGGAGGTCGTCTCCTCTGAGGACCTGGCAGCAGGGTGCCGTGCTGTGCCGTGCTCCCTGTCCTGTCTGTCCTGTCCTGTCCCTGTCCTGTCCCTGTCCTGTCCCGCAGCAGCCCGCAGCCTGCTGTATTCTGCGGGCTGCGGGCTGCGGGGGCTGCGGGCTCCAGCAGCCTGCAGCCCGGCTCCGAGCTGCACACACAGCCTTATGCAACAGCACGGCCACACAGGTTCTGCAGGAGGTTCTTTAGGAGGTTCTTTAGGAGGTTCTTTAGGAGGCCGGAGCACAGACTCACCCAGCAGCAGCAGCCTGTGCGTGGCTCTGTACAGCTGCTTGTCCTTCTGCAGCTGCTTCTCGATCTTCTTGTTCGCTTCTCGCTGAGCCTTCTCCTCGTTCCTCTGGTCTTCCGTCTTGCTGTTTCCCAAACAACCCATCTTCCCCAAGAACAGAGGACGGGTCCAGGGAGGAAGAGGAGGAGGAGGAGGAGCAGGAGGAGGAGGAGGAGGAGGAGAGGAGGAGCAGGAGGAGGAGGAGAGAGGAGGAGCAGGAGGAGGAGGAGAGGAGAGGAGGTGCAGCAGGAATAATCCCCCGGCTGTGGTCGCTCCTCGTCGGACGTGCGGCTCTCTGTCCCGCGTGTAGGCCGCCGGGCTGCGGGAGAGCTATGCGTCCATGCCGCTCCGTGCGTGCGTGCGGGGCTGCGTGCGTGCGTGCGTGCGTGCGGGTGCGTGCGTGCGTCTGACGACAGCGAGGCCGCTCCCGCTTCACGTGCACACGCCTCCTTTTGTTGGCGTTGCTCGCTGGGCTGCGTGACGTTAGCGGCTGTGATCCTCCACAGACTGTGCGGGGCTAACTCACGCAGCAGCCCGGGACCAGCAGCACGACCCGGGGAGACCCAACACCTCTACCCCTCTGTGTCTATGTCTATGTCTCTCTCTCTCTCTGTGTGTCTCTCTCTCTCCCCCTCTGTGTGTCTATGTCTCTCTCTCTGGGTCTCTCTGTCTCTCTCTCTCTCTCTCTCTCTCTCTCTCTGTGTCTATGTCTCTCTGTCTCTCTCTCTCTCTCTGTCTCTCTCTCTGTCTGTGTCTATGTCTCTCTCTCTATGTCTCTCTCTCTCTGTCTCTCTCTCTGTGTCTCTGTCTCTCTCTCTCTCTCTCTCTCTATGTCTCTCTCTCTCTCTCTCTCTCTCTCTCTCTCTCTCTCCCCCTCTGTGTGTCTATGTCTCTCTCTCTCTGTCTCTCTCCTCTCTCTCTCTCTCTCTATGTCTCTCTCTGTCTGTGTCTCTCTGTCTCTCTCTGTGTCTCTCTCTGTCTCTCTCTCTGTCTGTCTCTCTCTCTCTCTGTGTCTCTCTCTCTCTCTCTCTCTATCAGACCCTCACATCACCACTGAGCCTCCTAAAACTTCGCACCGATACTTAATAAACTCCTGCTCAATGAATCCCTTCAAGGGAAAAGAATCATTAGAAGAGAAGAGAAACTAAAAGAATCATTAAAGAGAAGAGAAAAGAAAAGAATCATTAGAAGAGAAGAGAAAAGAAAAGAATCATTAAAGAGAAGAGAAACTAAAAGAATCATTAAAGAGAAGAGAAAAGAAAAGAATCATTAGAAAGAAAGAAAAGAATCAAAGAGAAACTAAAAGAATCATTAGAAGAGAAAAGAAAAGAATCATTAAAGAGAAGAGAAAAGAATCATTAAAAGAGAAAAGAAAAGAATCATTAGAAGAGAAAAGAAAAGAATCATTAAAAGAATCATTAAAGAGAACTAAAAGAATCATTAAAAGAGAAGAGAAACTAAAAGAATCATTAAAAGAGAAAAGAAAAGAATCATTAAAGAGAAGAGAAAAGAAAAGAATCATTAAAAAAGAAGAGAAAAGAAAAGAATCATTAGAAGAGAAAAGAAAAGAATCATAAAAAAGAAGAGAAAAGAAAAGAATCATTAAAAAAGAAGAGAAAAGAAAAGAATCATTAAAAAAGAAGAGAAAAGAAAAGAATCATTAAAAGAGAAGAAGAAAAGAATCATTAAAAGAGAAAAGAAAAGAATCATTAAAAAAGAAGAGAAAAGAAAAGAATCATTAAAAGAGAAGAAAAGAAAAGAAAAAGAATCAAAGAAAAGAATCATTAAAAAAAAGAGAAAAGAAAAGAATCATTAAAAGAGAAAAGAAAAGAATCATTAAAGAGAAGAGAAAAGAATCATTAAAAAAGAAGAGAAAAGAAAAGAATCATTAAAAAAGAAGAGAAAAGAAAAGAATCATTAAAAAAGAAGAGAAAAGAAAAGAATCATTAAAAAAGAAAAGAAAAGAATCATTAAAAGAGAAAAGAAAAGAATCATTAAAAAAGAAGAGAAGGGAAAAGAATCATTAAAAAAGAAAAGAAAAGAATCATTAAAAGAGAAGAGAAAAGAAAAGAATCATTAAAAAGAAGAGAAAAGAAAATAATCATTAAAAAAGAAAAGAAAAGAATCATTAAAGAGAAGAGAAAAGAAAAGAATCATTAAAAAAGAAGAAAGAAAAGAATCATTAAAAAAGAAAAGAAAAGAATCATTTAAAAGAATCATTAAAAAAGAAGAGAAGAAAAGAATCATTAAAAAAGAAAAAAAGAATCATTAAAAGAAAAAGAAAAGAATCATTAAAAAAAAAGAAAAGAAAAGAATCATTAAAAAAGAAGAAAAGAAAAGAATCATTAAAAAAGAAAAGAAAAGAAAAGAAAAAGAATCATTAAAAAAAAGAAAAGAAAAGAATCATTAAAAAAGAAGAAAGAAAAGAATCATTAAAAGAAGAGAAAAGAAAAGAATCATTAAAAAAGAAGAGAAAAGAAAAGAATCATTAAAAAAGAAGAGAAGGGAAAAGAATCATTAAAAAAGAAGAGAAAAGAAAAGAATCATTAAAGAATCATTAAGAGAAGAGAAGGGAAGGATTCCTGTACATGTCTCCAGGTGTCTTGCCGGCTGTCAGGCTCTGTTATTGGGCACCAGCCTGCATCATGTCCTCATGAACAGCCTGCATCATGTCCTCATGAACAGGCTGCATCATGTCCTCATGAACAGCCTGCATCATGTCCTCATGAACAGCCTGCATCATGTCCTCATGAACAGGCTGCATCATGTCCTCATGAACAGGCTGCATCATGTCCTCATGAACAGCCTGCATCATGTCCTCATGAACAGGCTGCATCATGTCCTCATGAACAGCCTGCATCATGTCCTCATGAACAGCCTGCATCATGTCCTCATGAACAGGCTGCATCATGTCCTCATGAACAGGCTGCATCATGTCCTCATGAACAGCCTGCATCATGTCCTCATGAACAGGCTGCATCATGTCCTCATGAACAGGCTGCATCATGTCCTCATGAACAGGCTGCATCATGTCCTCATGAACAGCCTGCATCATGTCCTCATGAACAGCCTGCATCATGTCCTCATGAACAGGCTGCATCATGTCCTCATGAACAGCCTGCATCATGTCCTCATGAACAGGCTGCATCATGTCCTCATGAACAGCCTGCATCATGTCCTCATGAACAGCCTGCAGGCCTGAGACTGCATGTGCATTAACACTGACCACCAACAGGACAGGCTGCAGCTGCACCTCCACCGAGGAGCAGCCACTCCCTCCCAGCCACCGAAAACCCTGGGAAGGACCGAGAGGAGAGGAGAGGCCGCTTCGCCTCGTCACGTGGCCCGGACGGCGGAGAAAACGGCGCCCTCTTCAGAGCAGCTGGACCTAACCTAACCCTAACCTAACCTAACCCCAACCTAACCTAACCCCAACCCAACCTAACCTAACCCCAACCTAACCTAACCTAACCCCAACCTAACCTAACCCTAACCTAACCTAACCCTAACCTAACCTAACCTAACCTAACCCTAACCTAACCTAACCCCAACCTAACCTAACCCTAACCTAACCTAACCCCAACCTAACCTAACCTAACCTAACCTAACCTAACCTAACCTAACCCCTAACCCTAACCTAACCTAACCTAACCCCAACCCAACCTAACCTAACCTAACCCTAACCTAACCCTAACCCTAACCTAACCTAACCCCTAACCTAACCTAAACCTAACCCTAACCCCAACCTAACCTAACCCTAACCTAACCTAACCTAACCCCAACCCTAACCTAACCCCAACCTAACCTAACCCTAACCTAACCTAACCTAACCTAACCCTAACCTAACCTAACCTAACCTAACCCTAACCTAACCCTAACCTAACCTAACCTAACCCTAACCTAACCTAACCCTAACCTAACCTAACCCCAACCTAACCCCAACCTAACCTAACCTAACCCTAACCTAACCCTAACCTAACCTAATCCCTCCAAGCCTAATCAAATAAACCAACACATACCCTCACAAACATGGACCATATACCATCAACACCACAGCCCGACATTAACCTGCAATTGTGTTGTTTGTTTTTTTGAAGCATCTTTTATACACGTCTAATAAAAACAGAAACACTTCTATTATTGTTTTAAAAAACTAACATTTAGACATAAATTCATGTCTATTATATCTAAATTGCTAATAGAATACATGGGTAAATATCATAGGGCCCCAAATGATCCATCCATCTTTCCTTCCTCCACCCAGCATGTTTTGGGTGATGGACGTTGATCTGTCCATCACAGAGCAACGCAGTCAACAATATGTCCACCTAGGTGTGTGTGTGTGTGTGTGTGTGTGTGTGTGTGTGTGTGTGTGTGTGTGTGTGTGTGTGTGTGTGTGTGTGTGTGTGTGTGTGTGTGTGTGTGTGTGTGTGTTTACAATGTAACTTATCTGCAAGTCTTTGGACTGTGGGAGGAAACAGCAGAAGCTGAAGGGAACCCCTTTGCTAACACGCTAACTGCACACAGTGAGTACCTGAGCGTGTGTGGGCCCCTGAAGGCATCCCTGCTCATGCTAACAGTTTAGAGTCCTTAGGTGCAATGTAGCCAGACTGTGGTTAAAACAACCAGTTTATTAGGTAAACAGGTACATCTACAGCATACCAATATATATATACAATAGCCCTGCAATAAAGCCTTTCACTCTAAAAGGTATACTAGAATACCAGACTAAAGTGAGAAGACTATGAAAGTGATCAAATGTGTGAATTATTACGCCTGGTTTTCATGTCTTTAATCTTCCTCTGCAGATGAACTTTACTGATGTTACTGTTACTGCTCAGACATTTGAATAATTAAAAACTACTTTTACAAAAAATCATCATCTTTACCAGACTTATAATATTTATAGCATCATTAATGTTAAAACAAACTGTTATAATAAAGAAATTGTTCATACATAGGTCCCATGAGAGGTTTTAGAATGTAAATATAAGCAAAAAATAACAGATGAAATACCAACAATTTTCTTTGACCGATTTTCAAGGCTAAATGTGGATATTCTGTAAATTTGAGATGAAATCATAGTTCTTGAAATGAATTATCCTTCCATAGATAACAGTCACAGGGGCAGTGGAACACTAGGTGGCAGCAGTCAGTTAACTCTGAGCCGTGGCTTTGTGGTATATTTCTGCCAACTCTACCCAAACCACTGCATAATTGTCATACATTGGCATGTAATAATGTAAATAAAAAAGGAACAAATTTGATTTATAAGTATTTTTCTGAAGTTACTTTGCTAAATTTCTACTCTAAATAGCCTTACATGTTTTGGGTAGTTTTGTAAATGAAATCTGAACAGAAATACAATTATTTAAAATTGATAATTCAATAATATGCTATCAATTAATTCATAATGTATACTACTCTATCTTTCATTCCTGTTGTGTGGATATGATATAGATTGATTTTAGGAGCACGCAAGACTTGTTAAAAGGATAAAGATGCCCTGCGTTTGTTGAGGCATTTTCTTTATAACACACACTTCCTGATGAGCTATTTCCTTCTCTCTATGTGACTTATGAAAACGCCCTGTATCCTGTGCCCAAACCTTCAAACTCCACCCAGATACATAAGAAGGGCAAAAAGCAAAAAATGATTTGTCTTCGTAGAGTGAAATGGATCAGCGGACTTGAAGCTGTGGCTCTGTCTTTGAATCCCCTGGCTGTCCTCAGGGCTTTGTTGTGGGCTTTGAGTGTTGTGATGACCTGCTTCTCTCTGGAGGCCAAATCAGTAAAATCCCAGAGGAGCCATCGTCCAACTGTGAGACGTGAAAAAATGACCTTGCCATGTCTCTTTCCCCTAATTTAGGTTTTCACAGTATGTTATTTCTAAATTTCTTTGCACATCAACTTGATGAAGTAATTATTAATAGACTGAGATACCAGACATACAGGTAGAAAAGTTTACCTTTCTTTGCATATGCAAAACACTGAAAAAACCTACCTCACATTAAAACTGGAGCCAAGTCATAACTTCAAGCATTAAATCACAAGCTTGTTTTGTAAACATTAGTTATGTCACTGTTTTTACACACACAGTCTACCATGTGAAAATGCTGATTGCAGTGCCATTCCTAGAACTTTGGTGCTTCCCATTTAGCTCTTAGTTGTGCTCAACACTCCCTTTATCGTTAATGTGTTGGGACACAACATGCCAAATACCAGCTCTTTACTTTTGCATATTAATAGTACACATACCTCAAATAGCATACTCTGAGTGTGCAGTATCAACAGTTTGGACAACTGTTTTGTGTTGTGGAGAAGTGAAGCGACGGAGGTCAGACGATACGTTAAATGTCAGAGGAGCTGATGTGTGACTGTTCCCGGCTCAGCACTCATCAAAACCAGGCATTAAAAATTTGCGAGAAATTCCCAGTCATGCATCGGCGTGCCAGTTAGCCATTTTTGTTTGAACAAGACTGATAACATTTTGGAGAAGAAACGTCTGCATTTCCTCTGGCACACATGCACAAGCTGAGCATAAATGATCAATCAGGTCTCGATTCACTCTGGACTACACCTAATTCTGATCCTAAAACCTAAACTTTGACTACAATCCGGAGACAAGTGAGAACTTCCCAAACACTTTTCATCATCTTTTCTATTCTGTGTCTCCTAACTAGTCACACACACACACACACACACACACACACACACACACACACACACACACACACACACACACACACACACACACACACACACACACACACACACACACACACACACCTCACACCCACTTTCTCGGCCTACATCACCACCCAAGACCCTTTCTCAGCAGGTCCACTCTCTTCTCTTTTTAACTGCACTGTCATGAAATGTTTGCTTCCTGCTCTGCACTCATTCTCATCCTAATCAATTGAGATCTACTGCTGCAGAGTAATTGAGTGTGTTCTTTCCTCTCATTTAGTCAGGGGGTTTATCTGTCCACAGAGGAGCATCATCTGTGATAATCTCCAGACAAAAACAGACAATGAAGTTATTAGCTTGGTTTGAGCTAAGTTAACTAGGTTAGGATCTCCTGGATTGTTTGTGGTGTCTAAATGATTAAATGGAGATTAATAAATCAGATTTTATGGTAATCTGAGCATTTTGTAAAACTGAGAGGAAGAAAAACAACTAAAACTCCTCTTATCTGGTTTCCCTTGTTATGTTTTTTCAGCTTAAACCCAAAATTGCTCCTTTTAACACCAATGTGTTCATAAGATAGTTGGTCCTTAAATACAGTAGTCACACAAAGGGCTCCGTTTAACAACTGCTATCATTAATGGTGATTTGTTTCGTGTATAAAATGTGAGAAAATAGTGAGATATCACCATCACCATTTCCCTAAAACCTGATTTACTAAAACTATCATGTAGGACTTTAGAAAAGCAGCAAATCCTTATAAATACAAAGCCGTCCCACACTGTATTGATGTGCTTCACATTAAGACATGAACACTAAACACTACACAGAATAATCATCAGAAACTTGACAGCATCCAGTGCATAACATCCCTGCTTGAAATGGCCCCTCATTACATTAACAGGCTCTTTAAATGTCTGTCACTGGTAATAAAACAGCAATTTACAAATGTTCCAGACTGACCCCTTTAACACTTGTACAGACTTAGTCACAGCTGCTTTTTGAGTAGGTTTATGTTGTTAGTTCACGATGTCTACAACATTATTTTCATTTGATGCACAAAAACGTCACATTAGATCTTCCATGGAGGATGGTGCAATGTTTTCTCTTATATTTTGGAGTAAAGTTAATGTTTTTGCTTGTCTCAGTCCTTGCATTGATCATTCCTCTGTAGTCACACCAGCTCTTAATGGCCTCACAACCATGAATATTAGATACACTTCCCTTCACCCAGCGGCACAAATATGATGAGCCAGCCTGACGCGGCTATAAGGAAACAAACACAGTGCTGTATGAGTATCTAGCTGGATCTCAGAAATAAAGAAATCAGACATTCAACATAATGCAGGAAGGAATGCAAAAGATGCCTGCAGGCACCAGCTGAAACAACAAGACTTTTAAGCACAATCCCCATCAAAGCCGTCATAATATTTTGAGCCTGGCTTTATGTATCAGTAAAAGCATGTTTTGGCGTGATGTAGTAATAGCGGATATTCTCCTGAGTGAGATTAGCCTCAACGTGAGGATAGTAACAGAGATGCTGGGTCACAACCCATTATGTCTGGGAGAGAGACAGAGAGACAGACAGAGAGAGGAAGAGAGAGAGAGAGAGATGAGGGAGGGAAAGGAGGGTGCGACAGAGACACAAGCAAAGATCATCTTCACCCAATTTTTAAATCAAGATTCTCTGCTCTCTCTCAGTGCTGCCTGTCACTGGACTGACATCCTCTCCGTCTTGATATAGTTTGAGTGTTGGACTCAAACTATATGTGCTGTATTTTCACTGCTGTATTGGAGGATGCTTTGACCGAGGCTTCACTGATGTTCTTCTGAGAAATGTTTGAGCGGGTCGGAGTTTCCCCCCACGTTGCTCAGACATTTGCTTATTTGTGCAGAGATCTAGGGGGAGATAGATCCTAAAGGAGCGGTGTGGGTGTCTCTGACACAAAGACGGAGACATGGCAGGGGACGTCGTGGTCGGGATGCTCTTTAACTTATTACTACCACTGCTCCTGCTGACTGGTGAGTCGATGCCTCTTTTAACATTTTATTTATATGCATTTATGCTGATAGATATTACTTTTTTTTGTGTCCCTTTCCAGAGTTCAGCTAGAGAGTAAAGTGGTCACATTAGGTTTAAATATACAAATGGAATTTCAGCAGAAGTTTCAAGTCTTGGGTTCAGAGTAAGAGTAATCATTAGGTGTCTAGTGCAGATGCTGAAATAAATCCTACTAAATCAAATAATTTGGAAATATTTTCCCTAGTGGCTGTTATTTCTGTGTGGTACCAGCTTTAGGTTAATTCTAATATATTGGTTATAATTCCTCACTTCAGTGAAAACAGGTTATACTAAAGGTGGCGTATTGATGATTGTATTTATGAGTTATTGTAGTAAAGGTAATACATGTTGACTTAAAGGTGGCCTTTCGCTGAATAGTACGGAGGACATGCTCAATTCTGATTCAATTTCAGGAATCCATATGTAATCCATTAGGTTTAGTCTTGATTGGTAAAGTGTACTGTGTAACTTTGACTGTTGTCTTAGATAATATGTGGGGTCATAGGTACCCATGCGGGCCACTATGGGCTGCAAAGTGGATGCTTTACCTCATTAAAGGTGATGATTATTATAAATTTTGTAAGGTGTACAAAGATATTACTTTTGATTTGCTGATGGGCAAAATGTTTCCAGACCGCCAGACAAGTTATATGTTGCTTCCCCTTTCTTTCCTTTCCCTTCTTGTATTTAACATTATTCAAAACTTAAGTTAAGATGCCAATGTTATTCAAAATGATCAAATATAGGCTGAATTAAAGGTAATAGTTGTGTCGTGTAAGACTACAATGTGATACAGTGTGGAAGCAAACGTTTTCCAGCTACCAAAGGTAAATATGAATGAAAAAAGGGATATGTGGTAAGTAAATTTAACAAATTTCCCTTGGCCCTAGTTGGACAAATTCTTACTACGGAGGAGTGACATAGCTTTCAATTTCATTAAGTCAACCACAAATCTCTCTCTGGGCACAGTTTTCTCTATTCCATGATTTTCCAACTCTAAACCACAGCACTGATCTGTGGTAATTTCACTTTTTAGATTGTATTTGTATTATTTAACAAACAGAAAGGTAACATCTTCACGTCACTTGCTTTTCAGTTTCTTTGGTTGTTAATGTGAGCTGCTTGTGATATTACAAAACAAAGAAATATTTATAAGTGAATGAATTCAGACCATTTCTATCAAACAGATTAAGTAAATGTGTTCTTTCCTCTGCACCTCAGCGTCTTCGTTCCGCTACAACGGGCTGTCAGTGGTGTATTTCCTGTTTCTGCTCACTTTGCCGCTGATGCCAAACCCCAGCCTGGTCACCATAAAAGGTGAGAGGGGCTCCAGAGACAAATGATATCATATTTACGTTGGTACAGCTTTCTTCTCTGACATAGTTACGAAGTGTGAAAAAGTTTATGATAACTTGAAATGAATTTTATAATAATTTGTGTATAAGACCATTCCTCCATGTTACAAATAATTCTCATTGAAAAAGAGGCCAATGGCAATTTCCTCTATTATTACAGGGATGGTTCAGATCATTTGAAATGGGCTTGTAAGAGTTACTTATCCACATCAGTGTACTACTTACAGTAAATGGCTTTCTGCATGCCCCTAGGTAGAAAAAACAGGCAGGAGTACTGGCACAGAAGCTAAGCAATGTTCTTCTGTGGACGGAGGCAGAAAGTAAACGTATTTTATATATTATTTTATACTTATTATATAAGTGTACGCTATATTTGAACATTTTCAACCATGTCATCAGACACCTTTTCCAACAGTCCACATTGCTCTCTTCAAAGCCACAGGACCCCTTGGACAAAAACAGTCTTTTTAAAACAAGCAAACTAACCAATTAAGGGCAGCAATAGACCAGTCAATCCTGTGTTGTGCAAGTTAAAATTAATGTTTTTGACAAAGGAGTTGAGAGAGCCAAGATAAAGCTTAGGGTCCCTGTCAGAAAGGGCTGTCAAACGGTACTGATAGCACTGAAAACATTTCAAATATAGCGTACACTTAAACAGATATTGATTTTTTTTAAGGAAGCTAAAATACATTTTGCTGCTGCCCCCGTCCACAGCAGTTTACTGCTTAGCTTCCTTGCTGGTACTTCTATCTGTTTCTCCAAACTGTGGGCATGCCGACAGCCATCTACTGTAGGTTATACAAGGACTATGGATCAGTACCTCATGCAACCCCACTACGAAAAATATGTATGTATCCCTATAAAGCAAAAGCTTTACTCATGTTGAATATCTAAAATGATGTTTAGTAAATAGCTCCTGTGCTATTCAATATTAAACTCAAGGTTGTGTATATTTTGTAAAGCATCTGTTCTGCATCTGCACGTGTTTTAATGCAAGACACTGATCTGATTCCATAAAAACATTCAAACCCTAATATCAATTTGGTAACTTAGCTAACCTGTAAACTCTAAAATTATGAAAATAGATAGTCAAAGTTTGATCAGGAGGAAAAACAAAGAGAGAGAATAGTGGACATAACGCACGAGAGATTATATTGAGTAAGTGTGTGTGTGTGTGTGTGTGTGTGTGTGTGTGTGTGTGTGTGTGTGTGTGTGTGTGTGTGTGTGTGTGTGTGTGTGTGTGTGTGTGTGTGTGTGTGTGTGTGTGTGTGTGTGTGCTTGATCTGTATTGATCACTGGGTACTGATGAATTAAAGTATCTGTACCCCTCCTTCAAAGTACTTTGTAAAGGGGATGTGGTTGGAACGGTCAAATCAATTATACATAGCTTGGTAATTACAGTGAGGAATTAAAAGATGTGATGTCAGCATCTTGACAGCATTTTTTTCTTTCTATCTTTCCATCCCTCCATCTAAAAACTGTTTGCCTTTCAGCTTGTCTTTGAAAGCGCCATAGATCCCACAGTTATCTTTGTCTCCCTAATATGATCTCACTCTCCTGGGGCTAAGTGGTCAAGTGTGTGTACATCCTGTGTGCATTTGAGGTTTTTGTACATCCACCGATACCTGGGGGAGAGTGTGTGTGTGTGTGTGTGTGTGTGTGTGTGTGTGTGTGTGTGTGTGTGTGTGTGTGTGTGTGTGTGTGTGTGTGTGTGTGTGTGTGTGTGTGTGTGTGCCCCTCGTTGGGAAGCAGAAAGGTTTAAGTGAAACGAAGCTTTTAGTAAAAATCCTGAACATCAACAGCACATTTGCAGGCTCAGCTAATATTGAGCCACATCAGCTTTTAATGCTTTTGTATCTCCAACATTTTGATTGCAAGCGTTAAACTCTAGACTGAGATTATGAACTGATGCATTTGTTTGAAAACAAATTCATTGTAAAGCGACCCATTTTAGCATTTGATTCTAATTTTATTTAATGTAATCAAATATATAATGTACATGACTTTTGTTTATTTTCCATCACACAGTGGTTTGTTATTATTTTCTCTTAATAGGTGCAGAGTCTATCCAAGAGTAATATTAAACACTATTTTACCTTTTAAAATGAAGCTTATACGTTATGGGTGAAACTTCTGGATTGGGATGCACCAGCTATTCCATGACTAAATGTGTGTGTAACATCATTCCTTTGTTCTTAATAACTATCTGCTAGTAGTTTTAGATTTATTAAAGTGGGTTGAACCGTTAAAGCTTAACAAATATCCTGAAAAATAACTTAAACGTAATATGTAAATGAGTTGCTTGGAAAATAGTCCCTCGTGTGATTCAATCAGAAGTAATATTCTATGTAACAGGAAGTGACTGTAGCATTACCAACTATGACTTCCAATAATAAAATAACAAGTGTAGGGGGCCAAACCACACATAAAACCAAGACTTCTAAAACCCTCCATAAGATGGCAACAACCTCCAAGGCCTGGTGTGATACATGAGACCGAATGTGCTCCTTTCTATGCCTTACTCACTTTTTACAAGAACAATTAAAAGTTTAATGAAATCCTAAGTAAAGAGGTCAAATGAAACAGCAAAGTATGGTTTACATGTTGTACTACCATGTCATTTGCAAGTGCCTTCATCATTTCAAGTGTTTATTCTAAAAATAAATGTTATTTTAACAAAATATCTACCAAGACAGAAATTACCAGAAGCAAAAGTGTCTGTTGAGACCTTAACTTCTTTTCATTTAATCTATTGACTTTCGTTGTGCTAGCATCGTGGCTCTGACTCTGACTAACATTCATACAACATTTACACACCGATAGCACGGCCTCCACGAGCAACTTGGGGGTTAAGTGTCTTGTCCAAGGACACATCGACATGGACTGTTGGGGATCAAACCGCTCATCCTCTGATTGGAGGACGACCCTGCTCTTCCACTGAGCGACAGTCGCCCCCATGCACAAACATGAATTTAAAGGAGCGCGGCCGTCTATTTCAACATAGCAAGGAGAAGCTCAGATAGACACACACAGAGGTAGAGCGGCTCCTCTGCTCAGGTACACATTACTCCACCACTTCTTAACATGGATAATAGGTTTTTGCTGCTAGATTAATGTTCAGAATGTAAATTATAGCTTCTTTAAATAAATAGTGAGACTGAAAAGTTAAATGGCTCTTGTTTACACTTGGTGAGTGTATCTCTTGTGGCCACTAGAAGAACCGTATTATAGGACACTTCTGCTCTGGCTTCAATATTTAACTTAAAATATGTTTGGCTTCTTTTTAAGTAACTTTTGCTTGAATACTCCACCTGCATGACTAGAACGCACTTGGATACCCAGACTCGCATATCTTACCTTAACTGGCTTATTGATTCGTAAAAGTGCTCACAAAGAGAAGAAGTTCATCATAAAATACTGCCAACTGTCTGGAAGGCAATATTCTACTGAACAATGTCTTGAAGACAAGTACGAGGTCCATCACTTAGGGTGTGAGTGTGTGTGTGTGTGTGTGTGTGTGTGTGTGTGTGTGTGTGTGTGTGTGTGTGTGTGTGTGTGTGTGTGTGTGTGTGTGTGTGTGTGTGTGTGTGTGTGTGTGTGTGTGTGTGTGTGTGTGTGTGTGTGTGTGTGTGTCACTATCAGTGCTGTCTCTCCCCTATGAAAATAATAATATATTTTTTTATATTATATATAATTATTATAAATAATTATTATACACAAGTTACAGCAACTACCATACACAACTTTTAGAATACTTAAAATATGTATTTTTGTAATTCAATCCCACTTGTGAAATCTGAAGTAGTGAACAGTTTTGTGGACTGATCCAGATAAAATAGAGAGATGCAACTTCCACAAATACAGCTGATTTGGCATGTATTCACCACTAACTAACTAGCTTTCTAGTACATTGTCAATATATATAATCTGTTCTAAATATATATAAAACATCTATAATTGGTCACGTTTGTTTTAACCTGGTTTCTCTTATTTGCTGCTCTATTCAGGTAAAACAGGTCAGTTCTTGCGGCAGATCGCCTATACTAGTTTGACCTTCCTGACCCTGCAGTGCTTCATGCAGATCCCCTTCGCCTACATCCCTCCGCATGGTAAAAAAAACTTGTGTCAAATCACAGATATTTTCAGGAACTAAGAAAAACTGATTAGCTTCAAGATTGATGACCTTGTTTTTTTAATTTATTTTTTATTCTACAGTTAGCGGCTACTGGGAAGATGTCCTCTATCATCTGGGCATTATAAGGTATGGGATCACGCTTGATGTTCCTATTTTCAGGTAATATGTCAATGGTTATGCGGTTATATATTAAAAAGTTGACTTGTAATTTACTCACTTAAGTATGACAATCAACCTATCGGTGCTTGAAATTTAAAATACATCACAAGTTTTTGTTGTAATTGTTATATATTAAAGCAGTACCAGTAACGTAAAGCTGACAAATGGAAACTACATGTTTCCGAAAGCCTCAAATATTTGACTCGTACCTTTCTGGTATGAATGGAGATCAGTGGAGATCAAACCTATGATACTGCTTGTGTTTCCAGATTCAGCTCCGTTGACCCTGGGAACATTGTGCGACTCCTGGCCCCAGATGTGGGCCTCCTCTTCTCATCCCTCTTCGTACTGAGGCTGTGCAAAAAACTACTGCGCCCGTGCCCCAAGTCAGTCTGCATGAGAACGGGATACCACCGTCTGACCCAGAGGTAACCGCGGGCGCACATCTACTCTTATAACTTTATATTTCGTTAAGAAAGGAAATTGATATCATCCTGATTGTTTCATCGGTCTGGCAGGAAGTGGAAACATCTGAAACAGAGTCTGAGGGAGGAAGTGACACAGTGGGCTCGTCCTTTGACAGCTCAGAGGAGACTACAGTTCGGGTTCAGTCGGCTCCGCCCCAGTTTGTCCAGAAGCTGATAGTTTTTGCAGCTGGACTGAAGCTGCTGCTGGCAGCAATCATGAACACAGCAGGGAAAGTGGTGGTGACTTTACTTCTGGGGCTGGCAGGTACAATACAGCAGCTCATGTGAACATGCAGGTGTATTGTAGTTTTTTAAATGTTGAAGAGTTTTGTCTAATTCAGATTTCTTTTCTCTTGGCTGTGTGTGTAAGCAGGTATCACGCTGCCGTCCCTCACCTCAGCAGTGTATTTCGGGGTGTTTCTCGGGTTGGTGTGGTGGTGGGTGTTCAGCCGCTCTATCAGCCTGCTACTCTTCAGCTCCCTGTGCGTGATGATGGCAATCTTCAGTGGAGGACATCTGCTGGCTCTGTACCTGTACCAGCTGCCTCTGTCCCAGCAGCTTGTGCCACCAGATGATGTCTATGCAAGGTACAGAAGTCATTAAAAAGTAGGATCAGACTGATATACTGGACTGATCTGGTGTTTTAATTGAATAACAGGTATTATCAATTTCATGTTTGTTTCAGGCTCCTGTTTTGTTGTGAATAGCTGAGGACAAATATGTCAATGCAAGGTGCATCCTAATAAGAATCAGGTCATGGAGTTAATCATTTTAGACTCTGCACCTTTTTTAATTTGTTCTGGATTTATCTTCAGTTACCTCAAATATGGAATTATTACCACTTAAATCCACGTTGCATCTATCACTTTGCCCTATTTATGTTTGCATTTGCGATATATAGAGTAGCATGTGGAGGTGAGAAAAGTTTTTGCCCAGTAAGAAAAGATTTAGACCTTCGTCTAATGATTTTTTATTGTAATTACCCTTTACACTTTTTCAGGTTGGTTTATCTCTTTTGCACTCACCTTAAAGTTTTACAATATACAAGCTCCTATTCATTCTTATTCCTCTCTTCACTCTAACTGTCCCCCCCCACAATCTCTCCATTCATTCTTCCTTTTCCATCTCCATCCTGCACTCCTTCCCCTCTACCTGTCCCAGGTTGTTTGGTATGACAGGGGTGGTCAGAACCAACAGTTCAGACCCGCACATCCTTGGTTTGCACCCACATGTCAGCGGGCCTGACTTCCTCAACCCTTTGGTTCTACTGCTGCTCTACTACACACTAGTGGCTCTGCTGCACAAATGGGCCAACATCATGGAGGAGGTTTGTGAGAGTGTATTAAATGGATCTTAGATAATGTGTGCCGTTGGTGCTTCAAAGGATATTTATACAGAATCATGCATCAATCATCTAGCCACTACTGTACTACTGCTACTATGATATCAGTCTCTTGCAGTTACTGCTGCAACTTGTGCTTACTTACTGCTACTAGTAGCACTACTGTATCTACAACTCCTACTGGAGCCATACTGCTACTGTACTGCAACCTCTGCTCCAACGTACACTGCTGGGTGATCCAGCATCCAATTGTTTCCCTTCAGTATCTAGGGGGTATCTAAATACATTTGTTTAAAGTCAGCAGAACCCCCATATTTAAAGAAAAAATATATAACTATATATTACTAAATAAAATATGACTTCTTCTGCCACTGCCTCTGGCACAACTGGACATTGTACTAGATTTACTTCCAGTGCTAAACAAGCAGGCACGTAAACTTCTCACAGTATGAAGATTATATTAACTTACGTCACAGGCTTTTAACAGCAGTTGTGTTACTCAGGAAACTGTTGCTGAAGAGGAGTGTGAGAGTCCAGTAGAAAGTCCAGAGACTCCTCCAAGCTTCTCCAGGGTCATCTACATCTCAGGAGACAAGCTGGAGGTAACCTGCAAACAATTATATGTTTCTCCTTAATATTATTGTTTGATCACAGGAATATTATTAATGAATGATGTCATCAGAATGCTTCTGTTGGGCTCATTGTTAGTTACTGTGGAGAAATATATACATTGTGGTTTTCAAGTCAGCATTTCAATATTGGCAATATATTCATATAATATTTCATAACTAAGATTCTCTTGATATTTTTAGCTTTTGAGCAGCACGGATGATGAAACCTATTTACCTGAAGAGGTAAGTCATTTTTTGATGAATATTGTTTTAGAGATTAAAGTCTATAATTAAAATTTGGTACGCTCTCTTTCCTCAGCCCATGGTTTTAATGTCTGGGAGTTCCTGGCAAGATGTCCATGGAAGTGATCTCAGCTCTCTGTTAGGAGGGGCAGGGTATACAAACTGTTACCCTCCACCACAGTATGAAGTCAAACACTCACCATCACATGGTAATTTTCAAACTTAGCTTATCTCTAAATACGTGACCTCAACTGTTTTCCAAATTTGAATAGATCGACTGTGCGATGCATACGTTAGTCTGTTTGGTTTGTTTACTAAATATCTTTCATTTCATCCTTTTTCCCTCCCTTGTGCTAGAGACAGAAGGCGAGGGAGAATTGGGAGAAAACGGTGAAGAGAACCTGACGTCTGCAACAGAGACCTCACCTCCCCCCTCAGGCCCGAGCGGCCTGGTAATCTTTGGACTGCTGGTGCAAAAACACAGCTATGTCAGCGCCCTGATCATCATGATGGTAAACTCCACTGACAATAATCTGACTCTGTGTTGTGAGTCTTTTAGCAGCCCCGACTAGTGCCATCATGGAGGTCAACTGGAGAAAACAAATATCTAAAAAGGATCATTTGATCTGCTGTATGTGTAGCGTAGGTCTGCTCAGTACCGTAGATAACATAATATTAAATAAGATAAATTCATAAATGTTACAGCAGTGCAAGGGGACATACTGTCACATGTGACTGTCATACTGTCATACTGTCACAGTCACATGTGTTTGTCACATGTGACAGTATGACAGTCACATGTGTTTGGCTGCAGCAGCCTCACAATAACAACACACGTGTGTGTGTCAGGTGTGGAGCATCACCTACAACAACTGGCTGACCTTTGCCCTGCTGGTGTGGTCCTGTATCATCTGGATGATGCGAGACCGACGCCGTTACGCGATGCTGTCGGCCCCGTTCCTGGCCGTCTACGGCACCGTGCTGCTGGTGCTGGGCTTCCTCAGCGGGCTGCGTCTGAGCCGGGCCGAGCTGTACCCCGGCCTGCCCCCGGCTGTCATCATGGACTTCGACCTGAGCAGCTATCACCCTGCACCCTGTGTCCACCTGGGAGCCAAGGTGAGGCGGAGAGGGGCCAAAAGGACAGGAAATCATTTGATTTAAAGACGTCATGGGGTCATCTTAGAAACATGACACTCAGTGGTGGAACGTCACTGCGTTAGATAAGTAGTGCATGAACTGAACTTTGTGCAGCTTCAAAGCTCCTCTCCCCTACATGTTGTCAATCATCACTGTAGTCCAAGCCACCGACCTGACATTCATTTTACAACACAGGGTCACATTAGCTTTTTACTTCAGCTGCAACTTTAGTGAAGCTTACATCAATCAATCACTTTAATGCAGTTATTATTCTGAAATGGGCCATTCTGCATATTGAGTACTTTTACTTTTTGTCATTGCACATGTCTTACTCATAAATTACTGATCGTTTAACATGGCTCATCTTCATCATCCAGACTGTGAGTGTTTGGATCAGGTTTGAATAACATCGTCCTGGCAACACAACCACACATTGCAGTTACTCTCATCAGGTTCAGATTTAGATTTTCATATTGGTAAATTGAGATGGCTGCATGGAAATACCGCTCATGTTGGCCCAGTGACAAGACCACAGAGAAAACAGAAAGAGAAATATCCCACACGGCGTAAACCAGGACGGTCTTCAGTAATGTGTTCATGTGGATCCCATCTCTTATCGTAAGAAGAAAAAATAGGGTTTCAGGGTCTTGATGCAGATAAGACCAGCTCTTAGCAGGGCTGCCGACTAGACACTTTCCGATCAATTAATTCAGTTTAAACCTTAATCTTAATCAAACAACATTTTTTTCAACTGCATCCACAGATCAGAGTCTGTTAATTGTGCACTGACACTGATGTTATTTTGTGCAACCTTTTTTTTCCAATCCAGATAGTTGTATAATTGTTACATGAATAATAATATGAACTAAAGCATCTTTTCTAAAGCAGATTTAAAACTGTGTGTTAACTGCATGTTTTGTGTGCGTGTGCAGGTCTTCTACAGCTTCAGCTTCTGGTTGATGTTTCGTCAGCAGCTAAAGGAGAGACAGGAGGAGCAGAGCTTAAAAGAGGAATCTCTGAATGAAGTCAAAGTCCTGCCACGTAATTTATTTTCAAATTGCCTTTACAAAGATTACAGCTTCTGTGTTAGGTAATCACATTTTGTGTGGAGTAATCATGACATAAGACCTGTGTAACATCCTGACTATGTAGCAAGGCTATGTGACCAACTTCAGTTGGATGAAAAGTTAGAAATGTCTCTCTTCTCTTTTCTCATCCTATTCTCCTTCTCTCCATCAATTCTTTCCTGTATGTTCATGCCCTTCTCGTCCTTCTTTTCTTGGTTTCCTCTATATCAGCGGAAGGAAGTCCGCCATCACCTTTGGCAGCGATGGTGATCTCAGGAGTGAAAGGGACGCTGGTGAAATACTGGATCCTCTTCTGCTGCTCCATGTTCTTTGTGGTCAGCTTCTCTGGAAAGGTATCTATTGACAAACTAAGAATGGGCGAAGTCCCGTTCAGGACTTGTGTCGAATCAAACTTTGCCAAACACTACACCTCTGGGCGCAGAGAATGAATGTGAATGTCACTGTAATAGGAATGGCATTATAAGCTGCATGTCAGAGTGATTCTGCTGAGAGCTTCAGGGCACATGTGTCGTGATTTGTCTTGATAGTTCCCTGTTTTTGTCTCCATTTTATCCTCTGCTGTGTTGACCATGTTCTCTCAGTGTTAATTTAAAGTTCCTGTAATGCATTCTGTCCCCAATTCTGCTTCATACATTTGCATTTGCCCTGTCAAAGACCTACTAAGAAAGAACTACGCTCCATAACCCTAGATTAGTGGAGTAGGTCATTTATCACAATACTTCTTCAGGTACTGTACTTGAGAAACTAAATCTGCATATTATTTCCTGCATGTGGAGCAAATTGTAAGCTGCCAATTATACTTGATTTTATCTAAAGTTTCCTAATTTTGACTTTGTTTCACCTGCTTAGGTGGTCGTCTACAAGATCCTGTACATTGTCCTCTTCCTCTTCTGTGTTGTCCTCTATCAGGTCAGTGATGCTCGTGATCTGACTGATAACAGACACCCAGCATTCAGTCTGTCTGTCTTTTGAAATGCAGGAAAGTGACTTTATAATAATAATATAAAGAATAACTTTATTTTTATAGCACCTTTAAAAACAGAGTTTACAAAGTGCTTTGACAATCAAAGCAGAAAAGCAAGGCAATAAAACAACAGAAAGCTCAACAATGAGGCCCAAACCCACATAAAACAGCACAATGTTTAAAAACGGTAAAACCAATCGATACGATACAAATTAATTTACAAATAAAATAAATAAAATACATGTAAAATAATATAGTAAAATAATAAGTAAAATAATTTAGTAAAATAATTTAGTAAAATAATATAGTAAAATAAATATAAAATAATTTAGTAAAATAATTTAGTAAAATAATATAGTAAAATAATTTAGTAAAATAATATAGTAAAATAATTTAGTAAAATAATATAGTAAAATAATATAGTAAAATAATTTAGTAAAACCAATAATAAATATAAAGCATTAAAGCGACGACATCACATAAAAGCCAGTCTGTGAAAATGGGTTTAGTTGTCCAGCTTCTCCATTGAAGATGTAACTTACAGAAATCGCTGCATCTCGTACAATCATTAAATGTATTGTACTCCTCGGTGTGAAAATTGTCTATTATGTGTACATTTATTCTCTGAGTAGATGATGGGCGGGAATTTGATATTGAGATTGCAGGGCTCAATAAGTGGAGAGGAAATCTGCTATTATAGTTGAGACGTTGCACAACACACAAAGCCTCTATGCTTTCAGGTTCCTCTTACACTGTAATGTGTTGACTCCTAAATTATCATCAGTCAGCTGTTGTTTGTGCATAAAAACGCTCGGCTCTCATATAAACTGACAACGCACACACAAACAAACCATAAGCCACTCATCAATACTTTTTTTACAACTAAAAGTATTGATTATGACTCATAAACACATACACAATCATTTTTATGTTGGTTTTTTCTCCCCCATCTAATGTTTCTGCTGACATTTTAGAAACACAGTCGGCACTTATACAGGAAGGCCTAATGGCTGCTGAGGTGACGTAAGACAAGACAACACCACTTGTCTGCTCAGACAACATCAGCAACACTGTGCTGTTTTACAAACTGGCGTGTGGGATGAGAGGAATAAATGCAACAGTGTTTACTGGTGTTTAGATGTAACTTGTTTGGAAGGACTAACTGTTTTACAGTGCCGTGTCTCATTACTGGAGGTCAAACTCATGAGTTAGGTTAGGATCTGTATCTTCAGAGATTTAAACTGGTCTGTTTTCTCTCCCCTCAGATCCGTTACAACGTGTGGCGTCGGGTCCTGAAGACCTTCTGGGCGGTGGTGGTCGGTTACTCCATGGTGGTGCTAATAGCCATCTACATGTACCAGTTCAGAAGTGTGTCTGGGCTGTTCATACAGATCATGGGCATGTCGGAGGAAGGGTGAGTCCCATTTCTTGGTAATGAAGCAAGAAAATTCATGAAATATTTTGTCAGACAGCCGACTTGGCCCTTCTCGTTAGTGATCACAGCATTACACCTGTCTGACTTTTCAGTCTTCGTGACCTGGGTTTGGAACGGTACGAGACAGTGGAGCTGTTTGCACGTATCCTGCTTCCTGCTGTGTTTCTATTGGCTTGTATCCTCCAGCTGCACTACTTCAACTCAGACTTTCTGACTCTCACTGACCTCGACAACGTACCTGTTAGACAGGCTTCCAGGTGAGACAGCAAGTATATACGCAGACAAGGAAAGAATATTCTACTCAAATAACAATACTGTCAAGTCACAGTGTCGCTAAATATATCAAGCAAGTATGAATTAGTTCACTTCTATTAAAAGGGACTCGAGAAAAAACACAAAACCACCACGAAAGACTACTCTAAATTAGTTCATCAGATTGTTATGTCTTTGTAAATGAAAGCGGTTTTACTAATCTTATATTACAGTCAAAACAGGGTTAGAACAAGTAAAGATATTATCATTATTAAGCTTTATGTAAACCATTGATGAATGGAAGTGCCATTCTTTCATGGATGTTAAAACAATATAAGTTCTGGTTGAATGCTAAACATATTGCATGTCTCTGTTTGTTCATTTATCTTTTCAATCTTTCTCTCTACCCAGAGAAGAAGAGCTCAAGAGTTCAGTCAATGTGATTTCTGAGGGGTAAGAGCTGCATTTATTCCTCCATAAATGTTTAGTTGTGCTCACTTTTCAGATGACAGTATCTAGATATGATCAGTGTTTAATCAGTGAGCTGGACACCTTTAGTTTGAATGTATTGCTTGCAGATCTTATAGGTAGAACAACAAGTCCTGCTTAGGTTAGAATATTTCGACATTGAGTTATTGACTTTATTCCGTGTTCATCACAGTAACAGGAATATCAGTAGTACTCAATGTAGTGCTCACACGACTCTCTTCGATTTCATTCCCAGCATTAAAGAAAACATTGAAAAGTTTCAGAAAAGGTAAGGCTGTTGTTTGACTCTTAATTCTTATTGGTTTAACTGATCAGCGTTTGTTGCTACAGAACATACTGTATTAGATTTATTTGGTATAGAATTAATATACATACTTTGTGTGTTTTGGGGTGAAAAAGAATAATCCCTGTGACAAACATGTTTGGATACTTCTCTGCGTATGGTTTTCCAATCTTTTAGTATTATTAGTTTATTTAGGTAGTTAGTTTATATTTAGTATTATATTTAAGATATTTCTGGTTGTCCTCCAGACTTGTGAAGGAGCAAATTGGAAATGGGAAAAGTCAGGAGACTCTGGACAGCATTGGACTACAAACCTCCTCAGAGAAAGGAGCTGGAGAACAGGAGGAGACAGCTGAGGAGGGTAACTATAGCTCAAGAACAAAAATGGCTCTTCAGCCTCAATTTGTGAGGTCAATTAGGAGTGGGACAAATTAAACGGTGGGCTCTCTTCCACAAATGTATTCCATACACTGTTATGTTTACCTCTTCAGTTACACAGGTACCAAAGTGCATCACACAAGATTGTCTGGCCATTAACCGCTGTCCGAGCCGTATGAGAGATGATGTTCAACTTATACCTGATGTGTTCCCTACACTTCTTTTCCTCCCAGAAAATGTCGCCAGCAGTCATGAGGACAAGTGGATTGTGATTGTGGACCGCTCGAGCCTGCTGCTCATTCAGGCTCTGTCGGGACTCTACAGGCTCCAGGAGCAGAGCTGGAGACTGCTGGAGCTCCACAGCCTCAAAATCGTGTCCACCGGCATCATCTGGGTGTCACTGCAAGAGGTGGGATGTTTGATCTGTGCACGTGTGTGTGTGTGTGTGTGTGTGTGTGAAAATGTGTAGGTATGTGCGTGAATACAATCCCCTGATATTGATTTTCTCAGTGCTGGGTTGGTAGTTATAAAAAAGGGATCCTTAGTCACCATCTACACCTTACCTTCATGCCAGAAGTAGGGGTAAAGTCAACCAATAAAAAGCAAGACTTTTAGCCTTCAATAACTTTTTCACAGGTTTCTCTGATGAACATGCTCTTCCTGGTTCTGTGGGTGTTTGCTCTTCCGTTCCCACGGTTACGGCCTACGGCGTCCAGCATCTCTGCTGTGTGGGCCTGCGTCATGGTGGTGTGCAAGATGTTTTACCAGCTCAAAGTCATCAAACCCCTTGATTACTCCTCCAATTGCACCGCTGTGAGTAGCCGTCACTGTGTCTGTTGGAGACAGTTACCTAAAACAAATCTAATGCTTTTGTTGGCAGATTGAAAGCGGCACAGCTGGATTCCCTGTCAGTGGGCTCTAAAGTTTTTTGTATGTCAGGGTCTGGTGCCGTCCAACAGCTCGGGCCTGGACGATGGAGCGGAGCTGAGTGGGAACATGGTGGAGCTGCTCAGGAGGTCTATTCTCTACATCGAGCCCGTAGACCCCGTCTACTGGTGTGGAGCGCTGCGTAAATGTGAGGGCAGGATCCTCCCCTGTCTCAGGGTACGGTGACACACCTTTGACATTTCTTTTAAATCACAATCATCACACAAAGCTGTTTTGCTGTTTTGCATTCCATTATATAATATCAAATACACTCAACCAGATTTAAGTTCTAACGCACTGGACTATGTGTTTACTGTACGTAAAGCTACAAAGCCTTTTAATAGCCTTTTGTAACCAAGGAAAATGTACTCCTTTCCAAGATGCAGAACAGGACAAACAATAAAGACCTAAGAGATAGAAAGACATACAACTGAACTCCAGAGACATATTGGTTGTTTTTTTGTGAGGTTTTTTGGAACAGTTCTACCTTTGGATTCATCTTTTATGTGTTCTGTGTTGTAGAACCATCTGATGGTGCTCGGGCTGCTGTTGTTTGAGGCAACCGTCCATCGGCACCAGCTCTACTTCCGTCTCCATAACAACCTAAAGTCCCCACCCTTCAGCATCATATTCCATGGCATCATGAGGCAGCACCTGGATCACGGAGTCCTGCCCTGCATCAAGTACTTCATCAACTTCTGCTTCTACAAATTTGGACTGGAGGTACTTTGAAGGCCCAGAAGTGTGTGTCTGTGTATCTGAACCGTTTAACGTATCTTTTATTGACTTCTTAACACTCACACATACTTCTTCTTAGATCAGTTTAATCGTGGCAGTCAACGTGATTGGTCAGAGGATGGATTTCTATGCCCTGCTCCATTCCTGCGCCTTATTGGCTGTTGTGTCACGGCGACGCAGGAAGGCCATTGGGGAGGTGTGGCCTAAATACTGCTGCTTTACTGCAGGGCTCATGGTGCTGCAGTACCTGCTCTGCGTTGGCATCCCTCCTGCTCTCTGTGTTGGTATGGACTTTTTAATAATTCTGTGATTCCGTGAAATAAATTGTTGGTATAATAATATGTAATTCATATCCAGTTCCTTAAATCTTTAACATTTGTTTATCACCAGGTGTGTGGCATGCAGAAAATGATGAATTTCTATTAAAAGCTTCACCAGTTTGCTTTGCAAAAACAGATGAGGAACATGGAAGCATGAACAGTGATAAAGACAAGTTTAAGCTCAACAGAAAATCAAAGGCTATAGTGTCATCTACACTGATTGATAAACAAGTATGTATGTAAAACATCCCAGCAAATAGCACATAGCATTAAATATGTCATTGATTAATCCGTCAATCGTGTTTTTGAGTAAACTATTAATAGGAAAATATTATCAAATTTCAACGTGATGTCCTCAAATTGCCTTTTTTGTCCAACCAAACGTCCAAAAAAAAGAATATTATAGAAAGTTAACAATGACAGCAGAAAATGAAAAGCAGCAAATCATCACATTTAAGAAGCAGGAACTAGAGACTGTTTATTATATTTTAAATGAATTATGTGATTAATTGATTTTAAACAGTTAACAGTTTGCAAATCATTTTCTGCCTATTGACCAATAGAATGACAGCAAATAGTGATTATATTTTGTTAAAGATTAATCTGATGATGTTTTTTTTTATTCAGTCATTATTTGTTTGGTCTATCAAAGAACAAAAGTGAAAGATGTCCATTAATTGGGGTCCAAGTTTAGATCTTCAGATTGCTTCTTTTATCCAATCCCACCAATATTCAGTTAACTCTCGTAAATGACAAAGAAAAGCGTCAAACTCTCACATTTGAGAGGTTTGGTGTTTTTACTTGGAAAAATGACTGAAACAGTAAATCAACCATTAAAATATTTGCTGATTCATTTTCTGTCACTCGACCTATCAATTATGCGTCAACTCTAAAATGTCACTGTCTGCAAATAAATCCCCTTGAATGTCAATTTTTTTCTCATCAGATTACCCCTGGAGATCTGCAGTTCGACCTTTGACCTCTAATGTTATTAAGTGGTTTTACATGCCCGACTTCGCCATGAGACCCAATTCTTCATTCATATTCTGTGAGTTTATCTTTTATATCTTTACTCTCCTCTCTTCTCTGCTGACTTTGAACCTATTCCTCCCCTCTATTTCAGATTTTAAACCCCCTCTTCTCTCTCTTGCTCTCTGCAGACGACCACCTCCTGTTGCTCTGCTCGTCTCTGCAGTGGCAGGTGTTTGAGGAGGAGAACCGAGCAGCTGTGCGACTGATAGCTGGAGACAACGTTGAGATCAGCCGCAGTCTGGATCCTTGTACCTTCAACCAGTTCATACCTGTAGATAACTTCCTTCACTGCAGGTCAGGAACAGAATCTTTTCTTTTCAAGTATTTTTAACTAGTAGTAGAGCCTTTCCATTATACATCAGACTTGTCTTTGTCTGAATGTCGATTTAAATCTTTAATGTCTTTCTATACAACCAAAATTGTATCATCATTTTATTGATGTTCAATTTATTTTCTCCACTCACTCAATCTGAGTCACCCTCAAAGTCTAAATGTATAGACCTGAGATAAAAAACGCTTTACGAGTATTAATGGGTGGAGTTAGATCATCATTTTATGTGTGTTTTTTCAAACTTTTTAAACCGAAAGTGCTGCCTAAGCAGTCATGGACATCTCCCATTTAGTTTATGGGCTTCTTTTCACTTTCTACTACGAGTCTTCATCAGTTTCACAGACGAAGCAAAGAAGCTGTGTTGTTTCATTGGCTGATGAAGTTGTTTTTGAGTTGGACATAGATGTCGATCACCACATACTCCAGGTCTCCTTGATAAATGGGATGAGGTATTTTGCGATATTGTTTACTGTAATAATGAATGAACAACAATCAGAGTTATTGACCTATCAACTAATCAATTATCCAAGAAAAAGCAATAGATTCATTAATAACAAAAGTAAGCATGAGATGGATCCTTAGCCAGTAACATTATAACAACATAGAAACATCTTTTAACATCTTCTTCTTTTACATTTTTGGAACTACCCTTATTCCCATTCTTGCTGAGAGTTCAATGAGAAGAATCCACTCTAAAATCTGTATGCTGAATATGAAGCTACAGCCACTGAGCTTAGCATAAAGACTGGGAACAAAGGGAAACAGCTAGCCTCAAAAGGCATAGTTCATTTTTTTACTTTGGACAGAGCTTCAAAAGAGGCGCTAGAATCATATTTAGGAAACAGACGTGAGCCTGGTGTCGATCTTCTTTGCAAAGCTTTTATCCAAAATATCTAACTATTCCCTTCAGTAAAATTCTGTGATTTTAGGCAATATTTTAGTTTTTTTATAGTACTCTTTTAGAGAACAAGTAGAAACAAAAACGTCTCTGGTACTGATACTTTACAGTCATGCGAGAAATGACTCTGTCTGTTTTAATCCGTTCTGGCAGCATTTTTAAAAAATGTTTTTCACAGCGTCCCTCTCTGTCTGGTCCTCAGGTGCTACCTTGATATGGTGAAGGTGTTTGTGTTCAGCTACTTCTTCTGGCTGGTGCTGTGCCTCATCTTCATCACCGGCACCACACGGATCAACATCTTCTGCCTCGGCTACCTGGTGGCCTGTTTCTACTTCATGTTGTTTGGAGGCAGCGTGTTGATGCAGCCGGTCAGATACATCCTGCGACTGTGGGACTGGCTCATCGGTTACACCTGCTTTGTGATCGCCATGAAGAACCTGCTGTCTGTGAGTGTCCACGCAGGAAACCAGTGCAAGCACACATCAGTTCATCCCTTAGCCTTTTGAGCAGTCTCTATGCTGTAAATGAACGCCTCTTTGTACCTTTCTTGTGTATGTTTTGATCAGCTGGGTTCTTGTGCCTACCTGGACAGCCTGTTGAAGAACGGCTGCTGGTTAATTCAGGCCTTCAGCATGTTTTGCACCATCAAAGGCTACGACGTCCGTAAGTGTCTGCAACAGATGATGATAAACGATGTATTATTGTTTGTACAGAATACAGGTGTTATCTAATTTGGATGATATTATTATTAGGAGTAAACTTGGTGATAGGATTCATGTAAGACTAAAATCAGAGTTATTGTCTGTAGAAGATGCAGAAATCAGGGAACTTAGACTTTATTGAGCACTTTTTTATTATCCCTTAATAGTTCTGTCAGATTATTCAAACAGAGTATAACTATTTCTTAAATTTTGTCAGCTGCTCCTGACGATGAGTGCGAACTGCCGGAGGGTGAGGCCGGCATCGTCTGGGATGCGATCTGTTTCACTGTCCTCCTGGCACAGAGGAGGGTCTTCCTCAGCTACTACTTCCTGTATGTGGTGTCTGACCTCAAGTCTTCTAAGATATTGGCCTCCAGGTCTGTACTCCACACTAACCTGTTGTTTAGGTGCTTTAAAACAGCAGCAAGTGAACGTTACAGTTAGGGGGAGGGGGTTACAAATTGCAAGGGGGTATAAAAGTTTGATATAATTTTTTTTTTTGTTTTGACATAAATGTTTAATTGCTACAGATTTTGACATGTTCAGCTGATCTGCTGTAAAAACACAAAAAGACTCAAAGTTATGCTTGCAATTAGTTGGAAATTATGCATTGGAGCATTAGCATTAGCATTCACACTCACACACGCACAACCTCACAAATACATGAGCTCCATGGGAAAGTGAGGAAGGGAATCTGCTGAGGCCAGTTATTCCTCCCACAATAATCTACGACAAACGATTCCTCAGTTTGGCCATGGTAACATGAATCCGTTAAATAGTAATGCACTCTCACTGCCACACCTCCTATTAGGGTGTGTGTTTCCACAAACACACACCCTCACACTCACACACTTGACCTCCATGCCAAATGTCAGCCTCCCAGGGCGTAAACTGTGGCCGCCAAAGTGTGGGGAAACCTTTGTGGACCAACCGACTGACAGACAAAGTAAGCTGCTGGTCACAGCTAAAACCACATGCAGCAGTGATGAAATGAACAGATGGTGACCACAACACTTAAAGTCATGCTCTGTTTCTCTACCTCGCTCTGCCTCCAAGGGGCGCTGAGCTGTTTGAGGCCAGAGTGAAGAAGCAGGTAGCAGCAAGACTGGAGATGGAGAAGAAATCTGTGGAGACACTGAAGAAACAGTAAGACACATTTAACAGTGTAGAGTCAGTACAAAGAACATTTACAGTGTAACATTTAACTGTTCTGACTGTGAATAAATGAATAAACTAACTTGCCTTTCCACTCTCCTCCTCTAGGATGGAGAAGATCAAATCTAAACAGAAGGCAGGGCCTGCAGCGGCAGACAAACCAGCTCTTCCTGCTGATCAGGAGCATGAGGCACTGCGTAAGTGAATCTATTTTCTGTTTCTACTTTTAATAAACCAGCAAAGCATGAGCAGGCATTCAAGATTGTATATGCACCGCCAATGAAAAAATAGGTACAAAGTCTGTAAATAAAAGTCAGATAAATAAATAGACCATGAATACCGCATTTCTAATAAGTTTCTCATTTGTGACAGAATAGATTTAATAAGCAAATTCTATCTATTAATAAAGCTCCAATCTTCTACATACATTTAAGGCCAAATTTAGACACATTATTGAAGTTTATTTTTACGGTGAAAGATTATTTTGTGTCAACATGGGGTGTTTTAAAATGCACTTTTCACTGAGAGCTATACTTGTAGGGAAGTGTTTACTTTATGGAAGTCTTTTTCAGTTAAAGGGAGAAAATCATAAAATATCTGTGACGACCAAACCAACTGCTTTGTGTTTTCCAGGTGATGATGAGAAGGCAAAGAGAGATGCCGGAAAATGGTGGAAGCCTTGGGTGTCTAAGCCTGGAGGTGAGCAGCAACATAAACACTGCTCAGTGCTCTCAGAGGGAATAAGAACTGTCTGTATTTCCTAACATATCTCCTCAGGTTATGAAACAAAACATTAGATTCAGCCACTGAGCTTCTGTATTGGGGCAGCTTTGGATCAGATGCCTTGCTCAAGAGCTCAACAGTATGCCCATAGTGATACAGTTTTGATACTGTTCTTTTTTATGCAGTGGAAAACAACTGTGGCTACCACCTGTTTGAAAGTGACAGTGAAGACGAAGAGGAGGAAGTTACAGAGAAGAAGGAAGTGGAACCGCCACCAAAGAAGAAATCTGCTTTCCAGGTGAGAGCCAGAGAATACCCTGAAGCACAGAGAGAGGTTTTGCTATGTTGTGACATCATCAGTTGACAGGTGTATCTGTGTCTTTGATATCCCAGTTGGCCCACGACGCGTGGGTCACCAGCTCTAAGTCGGCTCTGAAGGACATAAAGAAGGAGAAGATAAAGATGAAGAAAGAGGAAAAGAAAAGAGCAAATAGAGAGCTGCAGAGACAGCAGGGTGAGAGAGCGTCATGTGGTGTTTATGAAACAGCTTCCAGTCGACCTCTGCAATAAGTCTTTGATTTCAAATGTTCAGACCGGCTACAACCGACCACAGCTTGTTTCATGCAATTAGAAATGATAAGAAATGATTTAGACACAATCCTGAGAGTGGAAGGTCCTAGGTTTGATAGAGGGCCATCCAAATCCAAAGTTTGCCTTATGCGTACATGAATATGCTCGGTAAATATAAACACAGTGGATTACAAGATATAGCATCTTGTTTTCAAAGGTTTCTCCTGCCGTCAGTGCCCAAAATGGAAATGGGCATTATTTAAAACTTGGCTCCAATCTGTCCATCGGATTTTAATATTTCTCATGTAATGGAGGACGTTATGGCACCCAAGCAAAGATCAGGTCAGGCCAGATTTTATTTGTTTGGTACCTTCGGGATCACCAAACCTTTAAAGTTATATTCCGTCCTGATCATGGAGCTAGAGGAAAGGTCAGGAGGTCACCAGAATCCTTAGGAATAGACCATGGATTTGACAGCCGTCTGGCCAGCAGTGAAGACATCCTGCTGCTGTCGGACTGACGGACCAACTGCCAAACTTATACAACAGTAAATCTTCTTTCTTCCAGGCCTTGATAGAATGGACTCTAGTGAGGATGAACTGGATGAAAGCACTGTGGAGGAGGAGGAGGGAGAGGAGGAAAAAGGTAAATTTCACATGAGTCACTTCATTACACTCACACCAAACCTCTGGATTCTTCCCCCGTTCTACTGCAAGTTAACTTCTGAGTAAAAGGAGTACTAACTTACTAAATCGTGTTCTTGCGTAATATGAATATTCGTACAAGAGCAGGGAGACCTTTAATATACCAACTCATTCATGCTCACATATGTACTACCTCTCCTTACAGAAAACATACTGCAGCGCATCATTAACACCTTGAAGTTCAGCTTGGTCTTCGTTAAGTCCCTGCTTGACGACCTTACAGGGGGTCTGAACTCCTTCTGTAAAGAGACCCTGGACATTTCAAAGGTGCTGTGCTTTGAACGCGCTTTACTCAGCCAACAGCAGAAGAAGGTGAGAGGAAAGGATGGAAAGCTGATGATTGTAAATTGAAAACATAAGTAAATATTGATTGAATGTAATTATTTTGAAGCTGATTTTTATTGTGGTGGATCAGTTCTGACTGATCAAACCTCTGCTAAGAGCAATGCTGAGAACAAACATCTTTCACGACAGACATTTTGACTTGTCAAAGCAGGAAAAGCACAGGTGTAACATTAATGATGCATGCTCACTAACTCACATGGCTTTTTGGGACCCTTAATGGACAAACAGTACAGTTTTGGGTCAGCTACACCCTCTCGCTTCCTTCGCTCTACAGGGTAAAGAGGTGAACCAGGAGAGCGTGAAGCAGTTTTATGAAAACTGGATATCCCGTCAGAACACACTTTCATCTCAAGACGACCTAGACGACTGCTTGCCTCCTCCCTCCCCACCTGAAGGCCCCTCCTCACACCATACCTATGCCAGGCTAAAGAACCAAGCCTCCAAAGTGTCCTGGGGCAGCAGCTTTTCCAGGCAGGTTACCGGACACTGAGTCCGTCACTTATTTACATCTCTCATGCTTTCATTCGCTTTCCTGCTTCTGCTGTCATTCATCACACGTGTGCATGTGTCAACTTTGACCTGCCGACAAATGAAATACATGAATAGCTTTATTAATGTATAAAATGTATATATATATATAGATATATCTATATCTATATAGATATAGATATATATACCCCCTCAGTCTGACCTTGTTTACTCACATACTCTCACCTCCTCACCTTTAGCTGTATGACAGATGAGACGATGCTCGGCTCCCGGCAGCCGACCCTGGAAGAGCTGGACGAGCCTCCCGCTGTGTTGCCTGCGGCTGACAAGCTCAGACGAAGGCTCCTGAAAACAGCCAACATCGACCTGAGCTCCTTTGAGACTGTTGAACTTTCACCAAGGTGAGAGACAAATCTTCAAGTAAAGTTCTATCTTTTTGTCAAAATGTTAACACAAAGATTTGCTATAGGGTGGTGGAGAGAAAATTTGATGCATTATTTGTCCATGGTAAATGTAGACTTCCCTCAAAGCTTTCAAATTTAGCTAGATTCTTGAAATGGAAATGTCCCTGTCTCTATCCTTGTCTCAAAAGCGGTGAAGATGGCGTCCCCCAACAGCAGGATCACGAACAGGAGGAGGAGGATGAGGAGAACATGGAGGGTGAGACGAAGCAAGAACAAGAAGAGACAGAGGAAGAGGAACAACGAGGGGAGGAGTGTGAGGTGGAAAGAGAAGACCTGAATGATGAAGCGCAGCAGGGAGAAGAAGGCGAATGCGCTGAATACCCAGAATGCACCTTGTTGGGCTTCAGGGATAGTGATGGAGAGGAAAGCCTGGACCTCATAGAATCTCCCAGACCCCTGAGTCAGGAGACGAGGAACCTCACTGCCAGTGAGCTGCTGCTTAACAAGTCAGTACGCACAGAAACGTATTAGTTGAAAACATTTTTTTTATGTTTAGCAAAAGAGAGTCAAGCTGCTGTGTGACTGTATTATAATAATTTATGTCTTTTCCTCCCTTCCCTCCATTCTTTTCTGTAGTATCTTTGAAAATGACGAGATCACAGAGTCCGATAAGTTTTTTGTGACGTTGCCGAGGCCACTGAAGCTGCTGATTTCCCTCTATAACACCATGGTGTCCAAGTCAGAGATGCTGTGCTACTTTGTCATCATCCTGAACCACATCGTCACGGCTTCGCTGCTCTCCCTCATCCTGCCCATTCTCATCTTCCTCTGGGCCATGCTGTCCGTGCCCCGGCCGACCAAACGCTTCTGGATGACTGCCATAATCTACACAGAGGTAGGCTATTACATATATATATATATATATATATATATATATATACTATTACAACATCGAGTGGGCAGTTTGAAATAATCTTTATATTTTAGAGGTTTCATTGCAGTAATTATCGGTATTTTAGAACAAATAGACACCAGGGCTGCAATCAGTTTAATGTTTGATAGATACATTCATTCCACATTGGAGGAATACTCAAAATGTCAAAAAAAAAAAATCCAAATTAAACAGTGGGTCATTTATCTAAGAAATATTGCTCTGCTTGTATTACATAGCGAGGATGTTAGCAATTCTGCATATTTCCCAGTTTTATTTGGCAGCTAATATTGTTTCTGTGCTTATGTTATTCTGGAGCGACTTTATTTGGCTTTATGACCACTTAAAATCAAGTAGCATGTGCAAGTCAGGCGAGTCAACTTTATAATAGTGTTGGATGGTCCATAGATAATCAGTATGGCTACCCCACTGATTCTCCACATCAAAGTCTGTTTACTGGTCTTTGGGAGTACCATCCCATAAGTGTGTTGTAATGCCCTTTGTTGCTCCAGAGAGAGCTGAATGAAGTCTGATAAATTGCCCAAATTGATTTCACTTGAGTCAGCATTGGTTAGGTTGAGACTACAATCTTGAAAATACAAAATAAAAATCTGTAGTGTGTTAGACTACAAGCAGACACAAACACAGACTCGAGCAGAATCCAGAGTAAGTTCCCGTATATACGAGAGGCGTTGCTGAGCTGCTGCATCATGGTCGCGTATGGTTAGAAGGAGCCAGACTTCTATAGCTCACTCCTCATCTCTGCTTCTGTTGGCACCAGGTTTTAACAAGGAAGACGAATGCATGGAATAAAAATGTATCTATTTTTTCTCTGAATTTGCATTTCATTAGTTTACTAGTTCCATATGTGAACACCAAGGACAAAAAAGAACATCATTTAGTTCATGGAGAAAATATTATCTGATGTTAAACAAATTTGGTGATCATTTTATTGTTTCAGCTGGTGCATGATCCAGACCTCTCTTCTCTGTTTCTCTTAGCTGACTGTTGTGGTCAAGTACTTTTCCCAGTTTGGTTTCTTCCCCTGGACCACATCTACCTACCGAGGCATCAACGCTGACCGGCCCTTCGCGCTGCCCAACATCATCGGGGTGGAGAAGAAAGACGGCTACGTCCTCTTTGACCTCATCCAGCTGCTTGCTCTGTTTTTCCACCGCTCTATTCTCAAGGTAACCATGAAAAGTTACCCCGCTGATTAAAATATGTCCATCTGCGGCTTTATGTCTTGTGAGGGACCACCTGCATTGCTGCCACGCAGCTAGTTTTGCTTGTTAAAATGTTGTTTGTTGTCCATGACTGTGTAGTGCCACGGGCTGTGGGACAACAAAGAGGTTGAGATGCCTGATTTCTTCAAGAAGATGAAGAAGAAAGTTGACAAGAAGAAGATGATGGGAGGCGACAAGATCAGCAGTAAAGACAAAAATCCACACCGGCTGAAGTTCCTCCCTATCCAGGCCTCCACCACCTCCATATTCTGTAGACGAAAGAGAGGCGACGCAGCAGAATCTGATGGTGAATATTCAGAAAAGCTTAAAAGATATTTTGAACCAAATCTGACCCAATAGTTTGGATGAATCTTTTGTGAAATATCCACTCCTCCTTTATTTTCTGTCGTCTCATGCTCCTTTTTTTGTCACAGGTAGTTGACATCTTTCCCCATATATGACTAAAATTTCTCCATTTCACATTTCATTTTTTTAACTGGAGAGGGGAAGCCCAAGAAGCAGCACAGCAAGAACAAGAAACGGCAAAGAAACAAGACACCGCTGACCAGGAAGCAGAGAATCAGACAGCAGTTCAAAGAGAAGATGCTACAGGCCAGAGCTGCCATCATAGAAGTGTGCGTTGTTGCAGACAAACCTCATGACATTTAAACCTTACTCTACTGATTCTTTTCTAAAATATAGAGTATGTTTATATGGTGTTTTGACGTTGTATATTCTGTTTTTTTCTACAGGGCCCTTCACATTTACTTACCCATAAGGCAGTTCTTCTATGACATCATCCACCCAGATTACAGTCCTGTGTGTGACGTCTATGCCCTCATGTTTCTCATCGATGTAGTCAACTTCATCGTCACTATCTATGGATACTGGGCTTTTGGGGTAAGAGTCGGACCTGCCTGTCACCAAACAAACACCATACACACTTTTAATGCATATTATGTACAGTACGACACAATCATGCTGATCTTTGTCTGTGTGTAGAAATACTCTGCAGTAGCAGACATCACAGAGTCGCTCTCGGAGGACCAGGTTCCAGAAGCCTTCCTGGTCATGCTGCTCATGCAGTTCGGCACCATGATAGTGGACAGGGCCCTCTACCTGAAGAAGTCCCTGCTGGGAAAGTGTGTTTTTCAGGTGGTGCTGGTGTTCGGCATACACTTCTGGATGTTCTTCATCCTCCCCGGGGTCACAGAGAGGTCATCAACTGAGTTTTTCATTCTCCTCATTTGTTAATTCAGCTGTAACTCTCTTACTTCACCGGCTAAAAAGCCTGTGTGACAGAAATAAAGATAGAATATAATTTCCAAAAGTTACATCAAAGAAAGGGTCGATAACATAAAACTGTTTTTTCATGAAACATTATTTATGTGCACATTGACTATGCTTGTCTTCGTCCTATTCATTTCTTCTTGATCATCTAATCAATTTCAGGATAGTGAATTGAACAATTAATCTAGACTGTTGTAAAAAATATGAAATTGAAAGAACTAACCCACACTTATCTCATATAACTTCCATCCCTAATTCCAGTTGTTCAAGACTTCATTTGTAGAATTTGAAAAAATGGAGGGGAAAAGAAAAAATACAGATGCACACTAAAAAAAAGTAAACAATGTATCTTAGATATTTTCATTAATATTGTCTTTTTTGCTCCATAGGAGGTTCAACAGAAACCCTGTAGCTCAGCTCTGGTACTTTGTGAAGTGTATCTACTTCGGCTTGTCTGCCTATCAGATCAAATGTGGCTACCCAAACCGCATCCTGGGAAACTTCCTCACCAAGAACTACAACTACCTGAACCTCTTCCTCTTCCAAGGGTAAGAGAAGAGTTACTAGCTTTAATAAATACAAATATCTCCTTACACAGCATGAAGTTATGGTAACGTCACTGAATCAGACACGTTTTATACATTTTAAACACTTGTGTTGAAGTGTTGGGAGTGTTTGTGATTTGTTTCTGTGTGGCATTTCATTTTTTAAAATATTTTTTTATGGTGCATTTTACAAAATAAACGATATAAATTCCTTTATGAATTCTCCTCTCGTCTCCTCTTCCAGGTTTCGTTTGGTTCCCTTCCTGACAGAGTTGAGGGCCGTGATGGACTGGGTTTGGACCGACACCACTCTGTCTCTCTCCAGTTGGATTTGTGTTGAAGACATTTATGCCAACATATTTATCCTCAAGTGCTGGAAGGAGTCCGAGAAAGTAATTGAGAGCGTGTAGTACACATACTGCTCGCTGTACTATTACTACAGCACTCAAAGTTATATTTATTGTTTGGAGCATTAAGTACATCATAATCTGCTTTAGAATGTGATAACAGTTTTTTGACTGGCATCCATGTTCTCCCTTCCTTTACTGGTAGATAATGAATGAATTAAAAATAATTGCTAATATATAAATATTTATTTACTTTAAATTGAAGTATTCTGTTGACCAGTAAATCATTGAGTAGTTTATTAAGTAAAAATACCTGAGCGCTTCTAAAATAATAATTAATATAATTGTAATTCTTCCAGAAATACCCCCACCCTCCAGGGCAGAAGAAGAAGAAGGTGGTGAAATATGGGATGGGAGGATTCATCATCTTCGCTCTCATCAGCATCATCTGGTTCCCGCTCCTCTTCATGTCGCTGGTCCAGTCAGCTGCCGGTGTGACCAATCAGCCGGTGGAAGTCTCCATCCAGCTCAGCATCGCAGGATATGAGGTCAGGATGGAAACAAGTTCAACTGTTTGCTCACGTTCAACTTTTTGTGTTTGCATGCTTGTTTTCTAAAACAGTAAAGCTATCTCTCATCGAGGGGTAATACGTATGTCACTTGAAATGCTACAGAAAAACATGCAGGTGTGGTGTATCGTTGATAAAGGTCATCAGTATTACACAATCGCCATCATTTAACACAACAAACACTTTCCTTTAAAAAAACAACAACTTTTGAAACATTTCACTTGAAACCAAAAGTGTCGACCTAATGATGACGCTACAGGATAAGTCAGATCACCAGAGGGTCAGTAGGGTGCATCCTCTGGGGACCATGAATGTCTGCAACAAATTGCATAGTGTGACGACCCCTGCCATTCCCCTCAATCTGTTGTTGCAGTGTTTTCCAGATAGCTGGTGGCAGGAGATAGTTAGGGCTACGTGGATAGTTGTTAAGATATTTCAGTCCGGACCAAAGGAGCAGTCATTGTTATCCCGAGAGCCAAAGACAACAACCACCCCCTGCAGTACCAACGTGGTTCATAACAGTGCTAACGTTTTCACTTTCCCTTCTGACTGTGCTGTTCAGGCCCTAGTCCTCGTCCATGTTGACTGTGTATGATTGTGTTTCCGCAGCCTCTGTTCACCATGACTGCTCAGGAGCAGAACTTGGTTCCGTACACAGAAGCTGGTTTCAACAGACTCACTAAAGTCTACGCCACCCATCCAGTAAGATTTCACTGAAAACACCAAACTGAGACCACCAGAAATGGGACAATGAATTATTCAAATTTGATAGTGTTTCTACTGTATTTGTAAAAGCAAAAATTGTCTTAATCATAATAACTGCCTGTCGCCATGAGGGGGAGCACCTGTTTGTAGCTGTATGTTCATGTAGATGTAAACTTGTATGGGTGTTCTTTTTTTGTCTATTTATAGGTTTGAATAATTTTGTGAGAAATGTAATTAAATTTGCTTCTCTTAATTGTAGGGTAGCTTAACTGTTGATGTTAAATACTGTATATTAATGCAGTTACTTAATGTGTATGTAATGAAAAGGGTTTGCAGTATGTTGATACATGCAGAAGTCATTGTTTTGGGGTCTCCTGGTGGACAAATGGTTAAATGCAAAGGCCGGGAAGTCTATTTGTGAGGCACCTGTAAATAACAAGGCAATTAGAAATGCTTTATATAAGACATGAAAGGCATTGAGAAAAAGAATCACAGGGTAATATAAAAGACATAAATAAAGAGATGAGGATTCATTTCAGAAACAACCATTTTAATCTTATTTCCTTCTCTCTCTCTCTCTCTCTCTACCAGTCCGCTATGCAGTTCATAATGAACTATGTGGCGGACGACATTATTGCCGCTAAGATCAAGAGTGATGCCAGTCTGCTGTGGAGCATCAGCCCTGCTAGTCGAGCGGCAATGATACAGGAGCTCAGCAACTCCTCTCACATATACATGACCTTACGCTGGACGCTGCTCAGGTCAGTGTGTGTGTGTGTGTGTGTGTGTGTGTGTGTGTGTGTGTGTGTGTGTGTGTGTGTGTGTCTGCTTTTATTGTGATCTGTGTGTGTTTGTTGTTGTTTCATAATGCAATGTCGTTGTTGTTTTCATGAGAACAATGTGTACAAGGAAGTATACAGAGGAACTGAAATGTATATTTTCTTAAATACATTTTATTACTATTGTTTTACAAGGGCTTTTGCTTCTTATTGTGCTACTTATGTATATATGTCAGTTTATGAGCCCTTCATTGTTTTACATATCAAATAAAGAAAAAACAATGTTGTTAGAAGTCCTTAAACTTGGATGTGAACAGTTGTACATTGAACATATGCATCGGTCCATTTATATAATGTCATATTCATTTCTTGTAGATTCAGAAATGTATCAAGTTTAAGTTTACTACAAAATGTTCAATTCTATATGCAGATCTCTTAGTTAAACTGTTCACATACATATTAAAACCATTTGGTTGGATTTTGCAAAGATGCCCATAGCATTGAACAAGCTTTGGTACATGTGCCACTTAACGCTCCTCACTTTCCCTTCTCAGGGATCCATCCATATCAATGCATGCAGAGACGGTGGGACAACACACTGTGAAGTTTGAGGACAAGGCCTTGAGGGAAGGGATAGTCCACATGCTCAAAGGCAACGGCAGCCAACCTGTGTGAGTCACAGTTAACACACACAACCAGCTGGTTTTTACTTGTTGTTGTGCTATTGCTGCTTGTCTTTTCCGGGGTTGTGAGATGTTAATGCTGGAGAATTAAACGTGCTAGTAATGGCTATAATTAAGTTAACTCCAAATATACTTTAGTAAGCATGACACTATAGGAGCTGAAATATTTTACGTCATCAACTATTTCTCATTTTACAACCCAGACAGTCACATATACATTGCTAAATATTTTCTTCCCCTCCTTCTCTCCTGTAGGATCATTAATTCCCTGCTACCAAAGTTCCTCAGGGGTCCCAAAGGACCAGAGTCCAAAATGGCAACCAGGATGAAAGTAGGTTAGTAACAGTTCATTGTTTGTTGACCATACTACCGATTTTTCTTCCATGAATTGTAGCTGCATTGTACATATACTATTCAAAGGGATCCATCTTGGATAAGGATCAGCTGGTGATCCATCGCTCTCTTGTTTAAAACATGTAGTTCGTTTTAACCCCGGCACGTCTTTCTCAGAGAATTCGGACCGGCCAGACCTCCAGGCGCTGGCTTTCTTCAGGCCCATGTCAGTCAGACTCCAACAGATCAACGAAGGGTCGGAGAAAGGGGCAGACCAGTGGTGGGTGGTGGAGGAGTGCTCCCCTGTTCTCGCCTTTTCCAACCAGTGTCAAAACATCGAGATAGTGGTGGTCAGTGACAAAGTCAGCCCCTCCAGCCTGGGCTTTCTGGCTGGTCACGGGTACGTAACAAGACATCTCGCCACCATTATGACAGCAAAACTCTCCAGCTGCTCACAGTGGTATCCCTCTCATAGAGACTTATGTCCCCTCTCTCTGCTCCTCTCTTCTTCACCACAGCATCGTTGGCCTGTACATGTCGGTGGTGCTGGTCATCGGAAAGTTTGTCAGGGAGTTCTTCAATGGGATCTCCAGGTCCATCATGTTTGAGGAGCTCCCGTGTGTGGACCGGGTCCTGAAGCTCTGCACGGACATTTTTGTGGTCCGGGAGACGGGAGAGATGGAGCTGGAGGAGACGCTCTTTGAGAAACTCATCTTCCTCTACCGATCGCCGGAGACAATGATCAAGATGACGAGGGAAAAGAAAGACAGCTAGGGACGGCTGGGAAACCATCTGTTGGTACGGCACATGGAGCCTGACTCACCACCTGTGGATGTGTTCACACTGAACTCCCATCACTTAAAATGGATGTTTTAGAGCAGATAACATTTGGTGCAGACGAGTCATTTCATTTTTCTATTTCAACATAAAATTGAATTTGTTGCAAATGGAGCAGCAGGGGGAACTTGTGATTTATGATCCAGTTGTAATTGTTAACCCTTCCTAAGTGCCCCTGAGCAAGATTTAAGATCCTGACTCTGCTACTAATCTTGACCTCTTGACCTCTGGAAAGGGAGAGCAGAAAACAGATCAGCGCATATATAAAAATGGATCAACAGCTTTCCTAATATCATTACAAGTATTCATACCAACAAAATCTCTTTTCCTGGTTTGATTGTAGTTTCATTTAGGTCATTAATGGGGGATTCAGTTTGTTGAATGACTTCAATTCCTGTCAAGCCTCTTGTTCTATAATTTGCCTGCATACAGAATACAAACAATGACATGGTAGAGTTATTAAGAAGGCCCTAAATTAGAACTTCAACTAATCTGAACTGCAGTTAAACAAATAAAGTGCCTGCCAGTTGTTATTTGCTATTGTGTACACGTTTTCCAGTCCACTGGGCAATGCATGAATTTCTAATAATTTTGGATTCCGATTTTTAATGCTGTACAGTACACACAACACCCTAATGCCTAACCTTGTACCGCAGGTCCTTCATTCCTGCTGCTGTCAGACTACACAACCAACTCTGCTCCCAGTAGACCACATGACACTAAAAACCTGTGCAATACAAATTCAACGTGCAATTATAGTTATAATAGTTATTCTGTCTGTACATATATTTCAATTATTGTGGATTTTACTGTTTTTTATTGCTTATTTATAACAGTTGTTTTTTTATTGCATTTTATTCTTATCTTGTTTTTCTTTTACTATGTCTTGTGTGCACTTTACCCTATGCTGCTGTAATCCTGCAAATTTCCCCGCTGCGGGACTAATAAAGGATTATTTTATCTTATCAATGAAAGTTCAAACCATTGATATGCTCACGGATCAGCACACACAGACCTCTGTAAATACCATGTTTCTGTACATGACTATGTAGACTAATGTACGGATTTATTTATACCAAAATAAAAATTGTTACAGACCAAAATGTATTAGTGTCTCATTATGCATTGCTGTAAAAACTATATTCACAAAAATACAAGGACAAAAAATGTACTTCCGTTATTCATCTTTAATACGATTTTAAATTACAAATGAAAGGGAAAACACAGCAATTTCATTCAGGTCATCTTGATGCCATCCATCTTTTTTGTCTGCTCCCCGGTGTGCAGGACAGGACAGTGAAAGGACCTCACAACTCCGGGAACAGCTATCTACATCACGGCCTCAAATCCTGGAGGGAAAAACAGAGAAAGATTATAGAAACATGGCTGAAAATATCATGGTGAAGATGTTTGAATACTAGACAGAACCCGAAAATCTATTATATCCGTGTATGCAGGTTTAGGGTTAGTCTACGTTGCATAGAAAGGTCTGCCAAAAGGAGATTTTAAATACAAATACATTTTATGCAAGTTCCCAGAAAACTCATCTAGAAAAAGAATGCATTGTTGTAGATGTAGCTACTTGTATATAAATGAGTTATAAATTATCACCTTGATTAGGTACAACATTAAAATGGTCATACTGGTTAGTGCATCAGCAACACTATTTCAGAATGACAATACAGCTCTCTGAAAGTCACGGTTGATACGGTACTGTACAGAGATGCAACAGATCATTCTTCTCCGCCTTTTGCTTCTTATTAAAGCTAGGATGCCCTTCTTGTCCTTCTTCTTAAAGCTAGGATGCCCTTCTTGAAGCTAGGATGCCCTTCTTAAAGCTAGGATGCCCTTCTTGTCCTTCTTCTTAAAGCTAGGATGCCCTTCTTGAAGCT
>NC_072460.1:536092-551092 GCF_027596085.1 Anoplopoma fimbria | reverse complement strand
TGGTGTAGTCCCGCTCTCCGCCGCCAGGGGGAGGCCGTGTTTAAGGCCGTCTCCTCCTCCGGCTCCTCCTGCGGCTCCTCCCCTCTGCGGCTCCTCCCCTATGTGGCTCCTCCTCCGGCTCCTCCTCCGGCTCCTCCCCTCTGCGGTCTCCTGTCTGCGGCTACAGAGCCTCCCGTCTCCTCTCTGCTCTCCGGCCTCCTCTCTCCTCTCTGAAGATGAAGATCTGGGCTTCTGAGCACGTCTTTAAGTGAGTAGTGATCAGAGTGATGACGTCAGTCTGCTCAATAACGTCTCCTTAGGTTTGCTGGTGCTAATGCTAGTGCTAATGCTAATGCTAGTGCTGATGCTAATGCTAATGCTATCAGTTAGCCGGTAGCTACTTCTGACCGTAACGGGCTGTTACGTCATGTGTGTCATGTGTGTCCGTTAACAGTCATTACATGTGACCCGTTCCCTCTGTGGTGACGCGTTTATGTTTATATGTTATATATATATATATATATATATATATACATGTTTACATGTTCTGTTTGTTCATAGAGGTTAACCGCGTCAGCTAGCTTCACCCCGTTAGCTGCCCGTTAGCTAACGGGGTGAGCTGTCAGCTGTGAAGGTGAGGAGGTGTCAGCTGTGTGAAGCTGTGTGAAGCTGTGTGAAGCTGTAAACTGTCAGCTGTCAGGTGTGAAGCTGAGTCTCTGTCTGTTGCAGCCCTGAGACGTTCGTCCACAGGGCCCCGTTATGAGAGGTGATCACGTGTTAACGGGAAGAACGGAGGTCATTGGTGTTACTGACTGACAGGGTCAAACCAGAGACACACACTCAAACCAGAGACACACACTAACACACACACACACACACACACAGTGTGTGTGTGTGTGTGTGTGTGTGTGTGTGTGTGTGTGTGTGTGTGTGTGTGTGTGTGTGTGTGTGTGTGTGTGTGTGTGTGTCTACGTTAGTGTTAGTGTGTGTGTGTGTGTGTGTGTGTGTGTGTGTGTGTGTGTGTGTGTGTGTGTGTGTGTGTGTGTGTGTGTGTGTGTGTGTGTGTGTGTGGTCACAAGACAGCAGTGAGAGAGGCACAGTGACCATCAGGTTCTAGTTGGATCCATCAGGTTCTAGTTGGAACCATCAGGTTCTAGTTGGATCCATCAGGTTCTAGTTGGATCCATCAGGTTCTAGTTGGGTCCATAGTGGAGGGGCGTTCCTCCTCCTGTCAGTCTGAAGGTCTGGTTCATTCCTCCATTTTGATTCTGCACCAGTCTTTAATGTTGACAATATGAACTTTGACCCTTTTGTAACATCATAACATGAGTCTGACCGTTCCCCTCCTGAGTCCTGAGTCCTGAGTCCCGAGTCCTGAGCATAAAGACCTAACCCGTAACAAATGCCTTCAAACATCCAACCTGGTGAAACGGCCTCATTCCAACATGTTGTCACATTTACCTTGCGAGGAAGTTGGATTCTTGCGATGTCCCCGTATCAATGCATCTTGAGTTATATGTGGGTGTCTCTGTGTGCGTTCCTGTAATGTTGATGTTACAGAGTAGGCTAACATGTGAGTGTTAAGTGACCTTTAGGAACTTGCTAAATGTTAATGTTTGTTTTTGACAGCCATCCATGGGAGACGGTGACCAAGGCGGCAATGCAGAAGTACCCCAACCCCATGAACCCCGGTGTGTTTGGTGTGGATGTTCTGGACAGAAGCGTTGACACACAGGGGCGGTTACACAGCACCAGACTGCTCAGCACAGAGTGGGGGCTTCCCGCCATGGCCAAGTCTGTAAGTGAGATGATGAGAGAAACGCTTGAGCTGCTGCTTTCTTGTGATTTGATAATAAATGAACTCCGCCCGGCCTGATCTTTGATCATCCTGACAGATGATATGGTTTGACCTCCTCAGTTTGCCGTTGTATATAAATCGTCTGTCCAGATTTAAGATAAGATAAGATAAGATAAGATAAGATAATCCTTTATTAGTCCCGCAGCGGGGAAATTTGCAGACTTACAACAGCGTAGCGTAAAGTGCACACAAGAGACATAGTAGAAGAAGACAAGCTAAAAATAAAATAAAACAAGTATTATAAATAAGCAATAAAAAAAACAGTAGAAAAAACAATTTGAATGGTGTACCTAAAATACATGAGTAAAGGAAAGAAACACAAGACAATAGTATACGTTGTTGTTATTATGTGAGATATTAAGACTGTCAGGGCTCAACATCGTTAATTATAGAATCCTTTAAAGAAATTAAAATTTTAATCCAGACCTGGGTTGTGTCTTCTTCCTGCAGATGATCGGGGTAACAAGGACATGCACTTATGTTCAGGAACATTCAGTTGTGGACCCCAAAGAGAAGAGCTTTGAGCTGAAATCTACAAATGTAAGTATCCCTGTCATCATTGTTAATACATACACTCTCTGTAAACAACACTGAACAGGGATACAGAGAGTGAGAGTGCCAATAGGACAGAAAACAAATACATGGAGTCCTCTTTATCATTTGATGGATTGCACAAAGTTATTTTGGTGAAGAAATTCTGTTGGCTAACACATCATGATATGTGAGGACTTCAGGCGTTGTTTCTAGTGGAACTTTGATATTTCTGATCAAAAACCAATTGATTTGTTTTTGTAAAAAGGTCCACTGATTAAGCTAAGCTGTAGTTGTTTCTTCAGTCAGCTTTGGCCTTTCATTAAGAAGCCATTCACATACCAGCCTTTTAGCTGCTTCCACAGTGTTAAAGACTCTCTACCTACTGATTGTTAAAGTTTGTTTAATGCCATGTTAGTGACAATGTATTGGTTTTGGGAATTGCTTATTCAGATATCAATTCATTTGTTTGGCAGAGGTTTGACCTGTTTAATTTGTTGCCTAAACATACACATGACCTGCACTCTGAAGAGAGTCATTGTCTTCATGGTGCATGGGTGAATTTTAAAGCAAGCTCCTTATTTTTTGCAATCTAACCACATTGGATTTCAACATGGTGCTAAATTGAGTTGGCTGATATAATAGTAGTCTGACAGTGGGCATTTCACTCCTCAAACACGGGTGCACATTCTTACACTAATAAATGCTGCATATCATCTGGAGCCATCGCTGTTATCAGTTGCACCTGTGTTTACCTGCTTTAACACGTTCACAGCAAGAAAGGTCTTGTCGAGCGAGCGGATCAGTGTCTAGGGTTTTATGGCTCTGTTCTCACTGCAGCAGCTTTCTGAAATGCCTGTAGACATTGTAAATATTGTAAATGAGAGACAAAGACTAATATTTACTTTATGTCCAACCAGATCTCCTTCACTAACCTCGTATCTGTGGATGAGAAGTTGACCTACAAGCCACATCCGCAGGATCCTGAAAAGTAAAGGACTCAGTTTTTCTTTTATAAATGTCAAATGTCACCTGCACTGTTTAGTATCAAAATTATTTATTTATTTATTGTTCTGTCCTTAATGTGTGCTTAGGTTTGAGTAATTGGGTCAAAGTTTATTGCAAAAATGTTTTGTAGTTTTTGATTTAAAGACTATGAAATGGCTACAAAATCTAAAACTGATTTAACATCGTGTTGACTGTTTTATGACCTTTTTTGTTTGTAATTGTGTTCTCAGGACGGTGCTGACACAAGAGGCTCTGATCAGTGTGAAAGGCATCAGTCTGAGTAGCTACCTCGAGGGTCTCATGGCCAAGACCATCTCTACCAACGCCGGCAAGGTGAGGCTGCCCTTAAGTTCTCCTGATCACTCACCTTTATCTCTTTTCACAGCAATGTTATGTTTATGTTTCCTAATACTCTCCCTCCGTCTGTCTCAGGGTCGGGAGGCAATGGAGTGGGTCATCAGAAGATTAAACACAGAAATTGAGGAGTTGGCGGCGACAGCTCGTGGTTCTATACGTGCTCCAATGGCGGCGGCAGTCGCAGACAAATGATCCCAGCCTTCCCACTGCTTCCTCCACCATCATGAACCGATGGATCTCTCAGACATTTCCCCTCACCTGATCTGCCCACACAGCCTAATAACCACAGCCCCACCTGTTGGCCCTACATGCATTTGTTTCTGTGCGTTTGTCCCTCCTCAGCAGTCCGCGCAGACGACTTTGATACTCGGCGCTGTGGACAATGACGGGGAGTGTTGAGCTAATGACAGTTTTAAAAAAAACGGGGCTGAATTGGACTGCACTTGAAGCTCATAGGACTTAGTCTTGTGACGTTAAAGCTCTTTCTTTTTTTGAATTCACACGGTGCCTCCACATTTCATAAATGTTCTTCTTGTCTGTCTTCCCCCTCCTTCATCTTGACTTTTTCATGTCTCTCTAATGTTCTCTTCCTATCGTTTCTAAATCCTCGTAAGCAACTTGAGTACTGGTAACAGCTGAGATGAAGGCACTTTTCTCCAACTTTTTCTGGATTGGCTGAACTTGCTTTGTACGACAGAACTGACCAAATGATCTCAAGCCAAAAAGACCCCAATGCAAACAGGCTGTATTAAAGTTAGGCGCTGCTTCAGCAATCGTTTCCTGTGTTATCGAAGCTGCAGGCTTTTCATTCTCGACGGTCATGTGAGGTCAGATACTGAGCAAGCTGATAATCCAGATAAGTCTGCGGTCTTTTGCGCCACATGACCAGTTTGTGGCTTTATGAAAACGGTGCTGTAAAACAGAGTACTTGTCCAGCTCTGGTACAACTGCCACTCTTGTGCCATCAGGTGGAAATCTACCAGCATGTTGGACTGGTCTTGATTCTGGTCATACAAATGGGTATAAATGACTTTATTTCTTGAAGTCTTTCTTGCCTTTGTTAGTAGTTAAGTGTGACTGTATACGATTGTGCGTACTGAATGTCTAACTTATTTTCAGCTTAATAACTTAAAGCCAGGATGTCCCTGAAAAGTTGCAAAATGAGGTTGTGAACATTCAGCAATGTTGTAGAAAGAGCTCTGCAGGGTTACAGGATCACAGGATGTGCAAACAGAAACTGTGAAGATTGAAGTATTTGTACTGATTTAATACCCCCAAAAACTTTATTCATGACCATGAACATATGTACCCACTGTCCATATTCTTAATGTCTATAGTTGGTGTTATTTAAAGTATATTTGTATAAGTGAACATTGACAAAGGCTGTTAAATAGATTTTTAAAAAGTTGTCAGCTTGTTGTTTTTATACTACATGTACCTTCTTTATCCCACATCAGACTCTCAGGTTGACTTCAGTGCAGTTTCCCTGTTTGCTCCCTTCATAAACACCACACTAAGATGAAGGCGACATTACTTTAACTCTTGTTCTTCCCTTTTCTTCTCTTCCTCTTTTAGGAATGTTAATAAGGACAGTTCTACAGATTAAAGTTTACAATGACGGGGTTTGCGGTACAACGAAAGCTATTTGATGATCAGTTCAGTATATCTGTGTATTCAATAGGTCAGTCTTCTTCACACCTGCTTCCAGTTCAGCTGAGCTTCTTTTTAAATGTTTGTTCATAATTGTCTAACTCCTCATCGTGTCCTGCTCAGGATCATGATCCGTTTGAAGTCTGGTCAGCTGTCTAACTGACCCATCAGCCAGTTGGTAACCTCATAGTGTCTCATTTCATGACCGAAGTGTGATGTTTTTCTACGGGAACATTTTAGGAACAGTGGCTGTAAATAGGCTTATATTTATATTTTGGTGGTGTTACATTCCAAGAATGTGAACATGTAACAGGATCAAAAGAGTACACACTGAAATGTTTCAAAATAAAGAGATGTCATTGTTTCATGAATATGCTGCTGGTGGTGTTTTATCAACTTAATCAACCCCTTACAGTGAACAAAGAAATTAATTCGATTCAACTGGTAATATTGGACTGAAGCATTTCTTTATTGTTGCCTCGAACGTCAATCAAAATCTTCAGGTAGTCGGCTCCTGGTAGTTATCGAGACTAACAGGAAACATGAGAAATGTGTCGGAAACCAAACAAATGTTTCTTTTGTTAACGTAACAGTAGCACTAAATGGTAAAAGCAGATAAATCAAGATATTAATATTCCTGGTGCTCAAAATTTGCATTTTGAAATGAAAGTTCAAATGTCTTAATTTAAATGAGGACCTCATGCGGCACTACTGTCAAGTAGATTCATCTTTTTGCACATTATCAGATTATATACAGTTTAAAGGTGATGCCCTGTGGTTGTAGTATGAACAGTGGCACACAGCATGCTATCCAAACTAACGATCTAGAATATGAACACACTGTCAGAATGCACTTTAAAAAATAATTTTAATACCTTGTTTGAAACATAAATCTGATTTGAGGCTTTTAGAAGCTTTTATAAAGACGAACTGCAGGATTAAACTGTTGATTTGACATGAATGCTGTAGATGTGTAGATGGTGATTATGAACTGCTGGTTGAAAGGTTTTAAAATGTGAACTGAAATGAAGAGCGTCCATGTTTTGGTGAGTTAAACAGACCCGTTTGTTTTCCTCAGTTGAAGCCTCTGTCTGTTAGGAACACCTGAGCATCTGAAGAGATGGCTATAAACCCCTGTTAAAAGTAAAGACAAAGGTCAGCCCAACAAGTTCAACTCTTAATTAAAATATCCTGCAAAAGCGTAACGCTGACCCAACATTCATGAGTAATCTTTTACCAACACTGACCTCTTCCATCCCCAGAACTGTGTCGACCAGCTCTGCGTGTCTCATTCTGGGTAAAACAAGACCTTTGCCCAGTTCCGCTGAAACAGAAAAGTACAAGTCAAGTCAAGCACTATGTAGAGTTCACATTTTGTTGGATTGTTTTGGAATATTCTGGAGGACAAAATGCATTGTATCCCTATGCGTTGCTCTAATTCATGTTATTATTAAACAATGACATGTTAAGAGGTATGAACACAAAGACAGACTCACTGTTCAGTTTTACCAAGCCGAACATCATTCCTGCCTTCGTTGCACGTTCCAAAGAATCAGTCTGCAAAGAGAAACATGTGATATGTTTCAGTCACTGTTTGATTCTCCTCAGATGTAAACACGCTTCCTGTTACTGACAGAGAGAGTGATGCCATGTTGTGTCATGTACCTGGAAGGTTCCCACTTCACTCGCCTCCAGCGTCAGTGTAAAGCTGTGTGAAAGTAGGAAATATCATTAGGCCGACTTTAAGCTTTAGTTTGTATACTCAGGCTCAGGTGTGTTTTAGAAAACATGCCGATGCTCACTTATCCAGGGCCATGGAGCCCTTCAGTCTTCCATCAGCAATCCACACTTTACCGCTGAGTTTTGGGTCCTGAAGGAAAGAGGTTTAAATTACAGCTTCATCTAATGATTATTCATCATGAATCATTTTTTCCTAGTTACACCTAACCCTAACCCACACTTGAGAGCTGTTGGTTTGTTGCATTTTTATTTGATAAATGGCTCAGACTATGCATTTAAAGGTTCAAAATAGTTGTCCATTCATTTTCTGTCAATAATCTCATTTCATTAAATGATGAATCCTCTTAGAACTAGTTTAAATGTATCTTAATGTCCTTATAGAATATCCACTATGGAACTACGTTGATGCATTGTTGACATAAAGAGTAATACTCACCACATTGAGTTTGAACAGCGGGGTCTGGGTACCATTTGGTTGGATGGCGAAAGCCTTAACAGCGCCTTGAAGACCCAGTTTAACAACACCGGGCTGGAAGGAAAACATGGGCACCTCTCTGGCATAAATCTGCAGAGTCATCAGAAGACCTGGAAACATCTTGGGAAGCTGCAGCAAGAGAGAAAAGATAGGCGTAAAGAATAAGTGGCTGTGAGACAGTTTAGATTCAACTTTGCAAAAATTCAATTCAATTTGGCATTACAGCAACTTTTAACGCATTTGATAGAATGTTGATATCATACTGTATAATACAATGCAAACAGCCATTCAAAAGTAAAACCATACCTATAGAATATGATTCATTATTAGATACAATGTCCCCTGCATTTTTGTTTTTGTTTATATTGAAGCCACATTTTAAGAAATAAACTGAGATGATCCTGTTTTATATGAATGATGACTTTATAATGTCTAAACCTCAAGCTGTGGATTCATACCAGCACTGTTATCCATTCAAAAAGAACTGTTGAACTACAACGCAATCATGCAGCCCTGTTCCTACCAAGCTGTTTTCTAGTTCTGTGACATTTGGTGCGTGCTGTCATAAAGCCATTAAAACAGGTAGTAAATGAAACTCTTCAGTGTTGCCAAATGTAGCCCTGGTACAGACACACTTACCTGAGGAATGTAAGGCCCCATCGAGCTGGTGTTCAGGTGCATATGGAGGTACGGAGGTATCTGAGGTGAGGAAACAACATTATTTTAACAGTGGACAAATATTGGGGCAGAAGGATAGTGTTTTAGGCCCTCTTACCATGCTGTCAATGATGACGACCTGCAGCAGGCCAGCTGAGTAGAACACATACGAGGCAGAGTTCATAGTGAACTCCGACAGGCCCACAGACAGCATGTAGGCCGGCTGCTCGGGCACGGTGAAAGGCTGGGCCTCAAAGGGAGGCTCGGTATGAGCTTTGGTATCGTAGAACTCTCCCTTAAGAAAAAGAGTTGCAAATGATCAAGTACAGCTATTGATTACCTATAGTTCTGTGTTTATACCATCTTTTTTTTTCAAAGATCTGCCTGAAATGATGTGGCACAAAGTCAGAGATCTTCCTAAATATGAAAATAGATTTTAGAGTGTGTGTATATTTACCTTAAGGCCTAGATTCATACTTGAAGAATTAATGATGGGTAGGCCGGTGAGAGGGACGTCAAAAGTAAATTTTTCATCCAGATTAAAGGACACTGATAAGAGAAGAAATCGTATTTTAGGCTGAATAATCTATTCATAGATTTAAATTCTTGACTGATCATTTCCATTTGGACTATGTAACTGGTATAAACATGAATGTTTTTTAGGGGGAGGATGCGGCCTGCTGCAATACATTTCATGGCCTGTAGGTGGTACTCCAAGTTTACAATGGACTCCTCCACATTAGGGCAGATCTATGGAGGAAAAAAACAAAGACAAATGTCCTGCAGTGTTCATCACTAAAAATCTGTAGAATATGTTTCACCCGAGCATTGTCTGATCATACAGCATAGACAGAGTCTCTACTGATAAATATGACAAAGATAGACACTCACTGTGGCCTCTATTTCACCCCTGATACGCCCCTTGAAATGCTCCACAAAAGGCTGGAAGATCCAACTATTAACAAATGAAAATGCAGAGCTCACATCCAGACATCAGTATCTGTTCTATTCCCCTATCTCTCCCTCTCGCTGTGTGTTTCTGTACCTTGCTCCACCGTGAAACCGCACGTCCACATTTCCGACCCGAGCATCACAGTGGACACTGGTGACAGACAGATGCCCGTCAGGATCTTTCCCCAGCTCCACTACAGAGGTCACGTCCATATTGAATGCAGCCATGTCGAATGTTCCCCCGTCATGTCTTGAAACACACGTACAAACAAAATCAGTGCATGTGGTGTTGGTGAACTTTTATTCGGGCATACACATATACAAAGCCCCTACTGTGTGTGTGTGTGTGTGTGTGTGTGTGTGTGTGTGTGTGTGTGTGTGTGTGTGTGTGTGTGTGTGTGTGTGTGTGTGTGTGTGTGTGTGTGTGTGTGATTGTAACATACATACACACAACTTAAGCCGACTTACCTCAGTGACTTGTCCATGTTACAACGTATTATGCATGCATTAGAAATAACACCTTGTAAATCTATCTTCATTATAAAAATAATATTTCCTGTTTCTGATCTGCATTGTTTCCCTCCCTTGTTTTTCTTGTTTATATTTTCATGTTGATTTGCCATTGTTGGCTTACCAACTCGCTAACAAGTCGAGCCTTAGTGACAAAATAATACATTTGATTTAGAAAAAATGTAAAAGTCACATTAAAACCTTTTCAAAGAATGGGCACAGCTCTGTAGTCCATATTGTCCAAGTTCTAAATATATCATTTGATTAAAACGCCATGTTAAAAAAGGCCTCATAATATCCCCAGTTAGCTGTAACTTTCATATTCAACATGAACTCCAAAGTGGCCTCTTTTTACTGGGTGAAAGAACAGGAAGTCAGCAAAATTACTTTTACTTTTGAATCTGTGTGCTAGTGTCTCAGATGCATGTATAGTTGTCACATGACCTTTTTGTTGGAGGTAATAAGCCACTGATCACTGCTGCTAACATCACCTTTTATAATCCAACTGACAAAATATGATTCATTATAGTGGCAAGCGTTGGTTTACATTCATTTCCAATAAAATAATGACTAATATACTTTTTAGTGACTTCGAGGCCGACATAAAGATTAGTTCAATTAAAAAAGTGAGGACGGTGTGTCATAAGTGAACATGTGATTTTTCTTCTGTAAGAAAACAGCCAATGATGTTTGACAAAAGAGTACAGGAGTTAAAACAACACAGCACTAAAGACATGATACCTTCGAGGAGACACTTCCTTTTCTAGTTGTCCTCAGATAAACTAAGAATTGAAAGGCTACTTTGCATTTTTAATATCACTTCCTCATTTAGACTTTATGTTAATTTCTCTTTCAACATGTCGAACTGAAGTGTGTAACTTATATAAATTATAATATTTCAAATTGTGCTAAAGTGAACAATCAGATGACCTCAGGTGCTTTGAAGATTTGTCTTTTGCCCAAAAAGAAGAAAAAAAACCTGACAACAAACCTAGAGTGAACAGCTGTGAGGTTACTGGCTTCACAATCAGGGAGTTTAGACTAAAGGTGGAGATCAGGGGGAAACTCACATTATGCCAAAGTGTGTCATCCACTCGCCGGTTAGTGCAACACTGAGGCCTGAGGTGGACAACTTGAGTCCTGTGACGTCTTGACGGAACTCAATAGATGGCTCTGGAAAGTCACACTTTGTTATGGTGACTCTGGTGTACATGGGGAGAGCAAAGACAGGAGTGAGGACTCAGATCTGAGTAATGTGAAAATATCGAATTAAATAAATGACACAAGAATGTCAAATGTGCTCTTACCCTGTTAGTGTGTAGTGTATGCCACCCAAGATTTTACCATTTATGTCAGGGAGACTGACATGCTCCAACCTGTCCTGAATCCATCCTGCCCCGACATGCTTTCCTGGGACAGGAACAGCACATGTGCACAGTTTTAATAGTTTTGAATGAGACATGTTTCATGGACCATTTTTTTGTTCTTTACGAAAAGACTAATGTGGCTGCAGAGCAATCTAACACCCAAAACAAGCAATTATTTGGTGTTTGAATGAACTTAACAACTGAGTGTAAAACACCATGTTACATCGTCTTACCATACTGAAGTCCTTTGTCAGTCAAGATGACTTGTACTGCAGGATTTTCTCCACAGGTAGAGGAGAAGAGCATGAGCCCTACTATGACAGATGGGAGCATTTTCCTGGGTCCCCTGTGGCGCAATGGACCAAATACTTGATACAAATACAAATATTTGAGCATGAAAACAACTGCTAAACTCTACAGAGTCAAAGAACCAGCGAGACATTTACACTATAATGTGAAACATACATTCTAAATTTGAAAAAAGCTATTCTCATATATATATATAGGTATATTATTATGTTGCACATACCTTAATAACTGTTTTTACAAAGTTGAAAGTCAGCTCCTCAACAAGCGTCTTCACTGTTTCTCTGCCGTTGATTCATTAACAACAGCTTTGGCTTCCTGTATCACTGAGAAGTGAAACTTACTGTCATCTGACAATAGCCCCAGAAAGACTTCTGCATTGGTGTGTGTGTGTGTGTGTGTGTGTGTGTGTGTGTGTGTGTGTGTGTGTGTGTGTGTGTGTGTGTGTGTGTGTGTGTGTGTGTGTGTGTGTGTGTGTGTGTGTGTGTGTGTGTGTGTGTGTGGCCAACTTATAAATAAATAAGGAAATGATAATCATCTCCTGTTGTGCCGACTTTAACATTTTGAACTCACAGGCGTACGTGGAGGTTATATTGTTGATAACCAACAGTGCAAAGTGTTCACACTGTCTGCTATCTGCTGATTTTGGAGCTAGATAAATAATAGCAAATTTAGCTGCATGCCATTTGACACAACATTGCAACTGCAACCCACAGTCTTGTCTTTGATTACTAATTTTTCTGTTTTTCATTTAGGAGTACGTTAAACCGAGCCCAGGACAGTAGAAACAAAAGAGAAAGTAAAATCAGCACGGCCTCTCATTCATCCCTGGCTTCATTTCAAGGAATCATTAGAATCACCAGCCATAAAATATTAGATTTATTTATCTCTTAATTCAACAAATACTCTTAGTCTCACACACCATGGTTAGTTCCATTAAATCACAATTAACAAGTTCAATAGGAAGAGAATATTATCAGACAGACATTTTTCATACAACACAGTTAGGACCCACTTGCTTGCACTTTGAATTCACTTCATCCAGAATGACACTTGAAACACCAATAAAACAAATGATCCAACAAGGACAACTATAGGCATAAGATGGAAAATAAAACACAAAAAACCAAAACAAACTGAATTCATTTTTTTAAACAACTACACATACGTTTTTTTATGGTTTATTATCAACCACAGAGCACCATCTGATCTGATGGGTGCATTGATATTTTCTCTGAAGTGGGATTAATGATATATCTAGCAGCTCAAAAACCATTAATTACATATTCACTCCATTGTTTTTCACATATTTCATTCCCCAGATATAAACACCTATACACAGTAAGACCCATGGTAAACATTTTCACTGGATCTTTGACAACTTTGCATGAAGACTGATACCTGGACAGGCCTGTTACTGCCCGCATGTTTATTCACCCCTTTCATGCGGAGGTTGTGTTCCTCTGTCCAGTCAATAAAACACGTTTTCTGGAATGAGTAGAATACTTAACACTATGATTGAAGAGTTTATTATTGCACATTATCACGAAGGCAAAAATAAAAAAAGATGTACATTTCACACAAATAATCATCCTCATGAGCTTCTTTGTCAAGTGGCTGACGTGATGTTTCGATAAGGTCTTGCGTCATGACAACTTGCCAGAGTGTGGCACTTTAGCACATCGCCGTTCAATAAAGGTCATCTCTGAAGCCCTCAGTCGTGGATATTGTACCTGTACGCCTCTATAAGTCCTTCAACGGAGTGAATGAAGCCAGATATGGCGCATATGCCCCCGATTACAAAAATGGCAACATCGAAGAAGACGTGGTGCCACAGGAGATTCCTCCACTGGAGCTTCAGGTGGAAGAGGCTTGGCAGGAGGAAGCATAGGCCGGCGCCGGTGAGGCTCCCAGTTAAACCCATAAGGAGGGCGAAATGGGGGACAAAGACGGCCATGAGCAAGGTGAAGACTACCAGCACGATTCGAAGTCCCAGACCCCAGGATTTCAGCTGCCCGCCAGGGCCGTAGCAGTCAGGTAAGAGGGCTCTCCCGCCACCCTGGAACAAGGACTTCTCCAGAACCTCAACTGCAGCAAAGAACGGCAGCGGGTAAGATAACAGCGCCTTGGCAACGAGGAAGAGGTTCACCACGGCCCGGATGGTCGACGGCAGGTTATCTGTGATGACCTCTTTGGTGGCGTCTGCCCAAGTCAAGTAGGCCACCAGGGCGAAGAGGCCCTTGAGGACGCAGGCTGCGATGTGCGTCCACTCCATCATGCAGTGGAACTCGCTGGGCTTATGCATGTTTCCCTCCAGGGAGGGGAGGAAGATCTGGGAGGTGTAGCTGAACACGATGATGCCGATTGAGATGGGGAACTTCTTCACATCGATATAAAACTTGACCTTGTCCCAGGCCCAGTCGCGTGCCCTGGACAGGCAGTAGGCAATCACCAGGATGTTGATGACGAAGTGGGCCAGGGTGCAGAGCAGGCTGAACTTGGACACGGCCTTCAGGTTCTTCAGGAACGCGCAAGGCAGAAGCGCCACCGTGGCCACCACGGACCAGGCCTTCTGGGAGACCGGGAACCCCGGGAAGCTGTTGTACATCAGGTTGCCACTGACCACGACGTAGAGAATGCAGGTCATGACCAGCTCGATGATCTGGGCCACGTTCACCACGTGGCCGCCCAGCGCGGGGAAGCGTGGCGCGCAGCAGGCGTTGGCGATGTCCACGTAGGACTCCCTCACGCGCACCTTGATGCCGTCCTCGTTGTCCTCGTACAGACACGCGATCAGGATCTTCCCGGTGTAGCAGCACACCACGGCCGCGAAGATGATGAGGAAGAGGCCGAGGTAGCCGCCGTGGAGGATGGCGTACGGCAGGCCGAGGACGAACATGCCCTGCAGACAGAGAGGCAGAGACTCCTTACATAAGAAGAGCATATATATATATATATATATATATATATATATATATATATATATATATATATATATATATGTGCTGGGAGCGTTATGAAAGCAGAACATTTAAAGCACATTTAATCACATTTAAAGCACATTTAAAGCACATTTAATCACATTTAAAACACATTTAAAGCACATTTAAAGCACATTTAAAGCACATTTAAGCACATTTAAAGCACATTTAAAGCACATTTAAAGCACATTTAAAACATTTAAAGCACATTTAATCACATTTAAAGCACATTTAAAGCACATTTAAAGCACATTTAAAGCACATTTAAAGCACATTTAAGCACATTTAAAAATTTAAAGCACACATTTAAAGCACATTTAAAGCACATTTAAAGCACATTTAAAGCACAATCACATTTAAAGCACATTTAAAGCACATTTAAAGCACATTTAAATCACATTTAAAGCACATTTAAAGCACATTTAAAGCACATTTAATCACATTTAAAGCACATTTAAAGCACATTTAAATCACATTTAAAGCACATTTAAAGCACATTTAAAGCACATTTAAAGCACATTTAAAGCACATTCATTTATTTTCGCCCTTGAAACAAACAGGCCTCGCTTTGATGCGCTACTGGATCGAATTAAGGAATTAGAAATAGAAATAGACCATTTTAAAACGAAA